>NC_056467.1:33003677-33122683 GCF_008729295.1 Plectropomus leopardus
GGGATTGCAGGAAATTAAAATATTTCTGGAAGGCAATACATGATTTAACTGTTAAGGTTGTGGAAACCCCGTTGGACATTACACCAACACGGTACCTCTTTGGTACGGAACTGGACAAGACACTGGACGCCACACGCAGGAAGAGGATTACCATAATATCTTATATAGCAAAGAAATGCATCTTGCTCAAATGGAATCAACAAAGACCCCCATCATTTGACTTGTTTAAAGAAATCTTAAATGAAACTTTAGGACTGGAGCAACGCACATATACTCTAAAAAACAAGGGGGATGCCTTCCAGAAGATATGGGAACCGCTTATGGACCTCTGACACACATCATCAGGGTTTGGCATGCTCAAATACTACTTTCAGAGGATGAACTGTGACCATGGACTGATTTAATTTACTCTGCTGTACTTCTTGTTGTTGTCTGTCATGTATTAGTTTCTTATGTTTTGTTTTATTTCATTTTATTTTATTTTATTTGTGTATTTTTCTCTTCATTTCCCTGATTGTATGTTCTGAAATTTAAAAACTAAATAAAAAGATAATTGAAAAAAAAAAAAAAAATCAGATATTTTAAAATATAAAATTTGAAATATGACCTTTCTGTGACTATGTGTTTTTGTTTGTTAGTTTGTTAGGTTTCTAGGCACAAAAGACAAAACAGTGTTAACCTCAGTGATGTTGAAACGTAATGTTTCACTGTATCTGCTACAAAACAACATACCACATATCTGTGGTTAGCAGAAACATACGCCTTTTTCCTTTTTTTGGTGACTGGGTTGTAGTTTTGTTCCATGCTGTCAGTCTGTAATTTTTGTTACTCTCTTTCTTGGCCAAGACACTCCTGAAAAAGAGAGAGGAAAAGAGAGAGGAAAATAAAAATAAGGATGAGTGAGAAACAACAGATGCATATCTAAAATTTAGACATAAATACATTTTGAGGGATGTGATTATCAGTTTAGAGTGTTTAAACTGTGTCTGAATATATCATATCCTTGTTCATGATAAATATCCATGTGATCTGTTGTTGTGATCACATATGTTGTGTATATGGTATGTGTTTAAGTGTTTTAGCCCCTGTGTTTTAATGAAGGTTCAGGAATAAGACTGCACTCCTCTCTCCCACTAATTCTAACCTCCTGCATCTGGCTAATTCAACCACCTGTGCCTCATCAATCCAATCACCTGCTGTGACCTATATAGGCGTGTCTAACCCTTGCTGCCCTGTTTGTCTCAGTTCTCAAACAGTCCGCCAAAGAAAGTAAAAGTGAAAGAAAGAGTTTCACTCTCATTTTGAAACAAGCCTTGTTTCTGTTGCTATATTTGCATCTTTCTCAGAGGTGTGTCAGCAATTTGCATTGCTTCCTCTTAGATGCAGCTGCTTATGGTCTGGCACCTGTTCTCAACTTTTTAGAAAGTCCTGACCTCAACTGTGTGCTGCTATTTTCTGGGAGTTACACACCAGTAAATGTCCCCAATATAGCAACAAAGGAAGTTAATGAGAAAATACACTCTCTGCAAAGGAATACACTCCCACACACTATTGGGTCATATGTGATGATTGAGAGGGAAAATACAGTCTTAACAGTTTTTTCTTGGAAAAAAAATGTGCATTAGTATACTTTTATCACAAAATGCAGTAATACATTTTGAAAGAAATTTGGTGGATAGTTTGACCTTTTGTGTAGAAAAGAGGATTTTTTTTTTCAATTACTTAGATGGAAAAAGATCTGCACTTAGTCCCATGATTATCTCTCACTGTGCAGATGCAGATATGAAATATAGCAACGTGCAAGTCTTTTGTGTTTATCACATTCATTCAGCCTTGGTGGAGTTGTGTGCTCTGGGTTCATTCTCCCCTCATGACTGTATTGATCTCCGAGCTAAACCGACTCTCAGCTGTCATCTTTAAAGTGTTCAGCTTCAGCAGATGTTTTCAGGGATTTTAGTGAGTGGATGTGCATCACAATCATTCACTGTCCTTGTCTTCAGTCTGCCGGGCCTGCATTCTCTTTTTTTTCTTTTTTTTTTCAGACAAAACTCATAAAATTATTCCAACAAAACTTTTCCTGTCATTTTTAAATTATTTTTTTCCACTCCATCCCCTCATCTGTAGAGGCCTGTTTAACCTTGAACAGGAAGCATTGTTATTATTGGTCTGAAAAACAGACAACAAAAAGATGTTTTGCGTCTCAAAGTGGCTCCCATGTGGTTTCTTTGAGACTTTGTGTCTTTTTATTGTTTAAACTCCCATCATAGTGTCCTTGGTGCTTCTGTTTTACATTTACTGATGACAGGGAGCCTTGAGTGCAATTCTAAACTGCTATATTTTAAGACTGGCAATATTATCAGGTGATGCATCCAGCCTGTCTTCCCTCAATTCATCTTCTTTATTCTTGTAGAGAATGGAGAGGCAGAACTTCACACTGTCTTCAGTGTCAAAACTTGTGAATCTGAGGAGCCATTGTTTATTGTTTGTTGTGGTTGGGCCTTTTTTTGACACAACAACAACATTTTAGGGGCCTGAAAACACAAACTTTTGAGACCTGATTCCAGAGTGTAATATTTTCAAGAAGCAACCGCTTTTGTCGCCATGTAAACTGGCAATGCCCGTATCCTATGAAAACGGTGATGTCACTTCACACATGAACATGGTGTTCTTCGATGGTGTGCCGTTACAAAGTTACACCACCAACTACTGGCCTGGCATGCATACTACAGCGTTTTTGGTTGTTTTTGCGAATCTGTGTACACAAGGATCACTTTCGCAATGTTGTTATATGGACGCAGATTTTTTAAAACCCAAAGTAAAGACTTCAATTTTGTTTAGGTCCATTCTCGTCAAAACGTGGCCTAATGGTGTCATATTTCTGGTAACATTAAGCAACTGAACTTATTGATTATGCGGATACGGTTAAGGGGTCTTCCATCAATGGCAGCAATGTGTGGCACTTTATAATAATAATAACTTTATTTATATAGCACCTTTAAAAACAAGTGTTTCAACAGACAAAGCAAAAGCAGGAACTCACGGAATAATAAAAAAAAAAAAAAAGACATCAACAATCAAGCCAAACAGAGAAAGCAAAAAGGCCGCAACAAAAAACATATCCCAACTTTTTTAGAAAATAAAGAATAAATGCAATAAAAGGCGAGACAACATCACATCAGTGGGGGTTGAATAAAGATAAGTAAGATAAGTAAGATAAGATAAGTAGCTAGTATGGGTCATGCTCCAAAAACAATGGATTCTATCATTTCGTTATTGCAACTCAATAGTGTCTGTCAGTGCCCCAGGGATGATGCAGAAGTTAGCATTGCCCTGGCTCCCTCGCCATCAGCCTGTGAGATTATTCCACAGGATTTCAGATTATTGCAGAAAATGAACAAACATTGATGACGCTTACATGTTTTGTTCAACAAGATGATCTTCACAATTTTCCACTGCTCTTAGGATTTTTTTTTTTATTTTTGAAGCCTAAATGTAATCGCCAGAAGTAAAAAAGCTAATATAAGGCTATACACCAACTACACTGCGATCACATAATGCCAACCACTACAACAAGGCTGTAAAGCCATGATTGACGCAGCTCGGTGTGATGATGTTCTGTAGTCTCATTAAGCCACTTGTTAGTGTCTCTTTTCTAAGACTGAAAGTCTCCTCAGCTTGTGTCAGACCTTTTGTTAGGCTTTTAAACAAAAACACATAACAAAAAAAAATAATAATTCTGAGAAGAGTGAACTGACAGTCCTAAAATGTTAAATCAATCCCGGGTGGTGGGACGCATTCTATTACACCTTTGCTTCCTAAATGTCCGCATCTTATTAACCACACACCTCCAGGTTGTGATGCAGGCTTTCTGTTAAACATTTTCCAGGATTACCCTTATCAGCGAGAACATCAGCAGGAACATCAGCAGAAACATTAGCAGGGAATGCAAAATGGGTCTAGAGACTGTGAGATTTTTGCAATTTTATAAGTTTAGCTCCACTGTGTGATATAGATCTAATAAATGTCGGTACGACATTAATTAGATGCCTGGTACCTAGCCTGGTACCTGGACCACAGACACAGAGCATATGGTACAAACTGACAGGTTAGCGGTTGGAAGCATTAGGAAGCACCTTTGAAGTAGCAGCAAGGACACAGGCAGAGGGCTAACAGCTCTGATATGTATGCATGAAAGCCACAAGCAGAGGGCTACACTGCCAGTCAGTCCACAGTTGGAGTTTTATTACCACTGTCTGAATATTTCATTGATTAGAATCTGCTGGTGGCTCATTACGGTATTGATTGCAGACTTGTGAATTTTAAATCCACGATCTGTCAGATTCATTCAGTGTTTTCCAAAGTGTCATTTATAAACAAAAAAAGTCTGCTAACATACGCTGCATGTGCCAAAAACTTTTAACACCAAACCATTCATGCAAAATAGCTTCACTGTGTGCAACATTTCTTTACTGCCGCTTCTATTCATCAGTTTGTTTCTAAAGTTAGGAAACTCTGTGGTGACATTTCAAAACTTTTGTTCCCTTTTTGTTTTATGTACCCTAAGAAATTCTCAACAAGATTTCATTTCCATGCAGTGTAGTTTCTGAGACATCGGGTGCTAAAGCGTCCTCTGGGCTTGCGTGCTGCTGAGTTGATTTTATTTCTCTTTCATCTTTTGTCTACTTAGCTGCCATTACTCCTCTCTTAGTGACTCTCGTTCTGTGTTGTTCACTTGTACTGATCTCTGCCTGACAGTTTTGCTGTAAGCAGAAACATACAGATAAAAAGACACCCAGAGATTTGTAAATTTTACACAGTTACTCACTTTAATTACAGCATTTCATGTTGAGTCTTTTTTTTTTCTTCCTCCTCACATCGTGCACCTGTCCTGGATTTCTGCTCTGTCTGCAGAATGCAGCCACAAACTTCTTCCTCGAACAGATGTCTGTGACATCAGAAGAACGCACATCTAGTGGAGCTGATCATCTGCTGGCAGTACCCTAATACGCTAATGAGATACAGGATTTTTCGGATACCAGCTGAACAGGAAGAATCAGCACTATCGCACACATCTGAAGAGACAAAGATTAATTAGTTCTGAAGAAGGCACGGGAAGTATGTAAGCAGGACAGAAACAGACAGATCCGAGATCAAGTTTCTGTGTGTGTGTGTGTGTGTGTGTGTGTGTGTGTGTGTGTGTGTGTGTCTCAACTTTGCCAAACTATCTACAGTTACTATCTACAGAAAGATGACATGCTTGTAACATTGATGGTTAATACAGCTATATATAGCTAACACATAGCTCAACTTAATGAGATTATGTGTCATGCATCAACACATTGTCATGCCAACTTGTCAAATATAGCACTCACTCCAAACTCAAAAATATGTCAGTGCTTTCAGCGTATGAGCATGACCTTCCTTGTCCACCTGGAACATGGCTGGATAGCATCTAATGAGAACGCGCTTGATCAGAACCTTCCGCATCCAACCAGAACGCTGCTGGATAGTGGTGATGCCAGACCCGTCTACATGCCACACGGACAGCGAAAACTGGAGAATACATCCTGACAGAACCATGTGACATGCACATGAAATGCTGATGGACAGTGTCAGGTTATAACTTTGCTGGTAAAAGCATAATATAAAGAGTGTGAGTGCGCTTACACCTTAACATGTGCCTCGCACAAGAGTGTTTGGAGTTCTGATAGTTTGGGGGGGGAGCAAACTATCCAGATGGAACAGCAAAATGCTCCACGGACAACAGGAAAGCCATAAAAGAAAAGTTCTTCATTTCCTGTTTTCCTCTTGTGGCGCTTCCTCTTAAACAACTCTCAATTTGGTGACACCCAGAAAGGTACAGTGACCTATAGTGGCTAAAGTGTTAACCTTGTGTTTTCCACAGGGCTACATAAAAGTCAGAAATTCATATCTTCTCCTGAACCACAACAGTGTTACATTACCTCTGGTTGACAGAAAGCACATGCTCGATTCTTCCTGTTGAACAGTTCAGCTGCAATTAGCTACCAAACCCATTCATTGTCAGGTCCTTGTGTCGGTATTTTGGAACAAGCCTGCGGCAGTTGCAGCAGTTGTTGAGGCTGTTGAGACCCCCAAAACATAAAAAGCTGAAGTGTATGAATGACCTCATAGCTCTCATACTGAGTCCCTGACATAAGCTCCACACACACAAGATGTTAATTACAAGTTAAAAACTTTTAAAAAAAAAGGTAAGAGTAGTTAGGTAGATTGCACTTAAACTTTATTTATGCAGGTAATCTTATTGAGACACGGGGTAAGGAACAGGCAGATTTATCAATGCAGTACACACAACATTACAGAGAAAGTGCCAAGTGGAAGCAGATTATAAATACTAAATACTTTCCAAAGATGCCTTTTCCTGTGCCTTGAAAATAAGGTTAAAATCCATCAGTGGGATTAAGCCGGACAGCTTCAGATTCTGCTGTAGCTTGGTAAGGTAATAAAGGCCTAGGAGTGTGGGCTATATCAAGTTATATCAATGCAAAAGTCTACGTGTGGACAAAGATGCCCAGTTGACCAGAGAGTACAAAGTGCAATGGTGAGTGGGGGGTTTACAGCCAGTTATGAATCTTAGTGCTCTGTGATAGACAGCGTCCAACGTCTGTGGAGAGGCATTCATGTAAAAAATGTCACTGTAGTCAAGAGGAGGTAAGAAGATGGCAGCAACAAGCCATTTACTTGTGTTAAATCAGTGATTCTCAAAGTGTGAGGTGCGGCACCATGGCAGGGGGGGGCACAAGACCACTTGTATTTTTTATGTCTGAAAACTCTAGCAGCTGACACTATGAAGCCCAACAAATTAAAAAGGTACTTTGAATCATAACACCCTTCTCACGTCAATAAACCACTGGAGTTTTTTAAGAGAAAAAAAAATACTGCAAGCAGGAAAATCGCTTTAAAAAATCAGCATCAGTCAACAACCAAGCACAGCTGGCCTCATGCAAGGTTGCATACAGAATTGCCCAGTGCAAGAAGCCACACATGGTAAATATCTATATGTTTTTCTTTGCACAGATTTATAGTTCTTCAAAGGGGGTTGCATATTTTATTTTATTTGTATGTATTTTTTGAAAAAGCACAGTCTAATTGAGCAATTTAGTTTAGTTATTATTCCAGCAAAGTAACTGCAATTTGTGATTTTCTTTACTTCGGAATGAGAACTGGCTGCATGTGTCTGTGCTTCTGTGTTCCTGTGTGCATGCAAGTGTCACCATGTTTGTAGCTCTCTCTCTTTCCCATACACATACACATACACACACACACACACACACACACACACACACACACACCATGTGGCCCTTCTCAGCGGGCATCCCTCTTGAACCCGCAGAGACCCTGTCAGCTCTTTCGTGCACTGAATCTGTCATTATATTTGAAAAGAAAAGTCAGAAACGACACACTTTTTTTTTTTTTTTTTAGATAACAGAAGGATGTCGATGTTGCTCAGGCAACTGGTCAGTCAGTCCGAGCGTTTAACACTTCTTGATGATGGGGCTGTGCAATTCATCACTTTAAAAATTATTAAAAATTATTATTTCAAAGGGTACAATCTGTTCACCACAGTGGCATGGGGTGAACCTGATCTGATGTCAGAGCACAAACACACCATCTTCAAACTGAACCATGCAAGGAAATCAAAAATCCGAATGTCAAAGAAGTTATTTTAAGAAACGCAGAGGAGAAAAGTCTACAAATTGGGTTTAAACAAAAGAGGATGAAAAGCTTCTCTAGTCGTGAAACATTGTCCTAATTTTTCAAAAGCCTGCTGTTTAGAATAGGAAACTTTTTTTTTTTATAAAGTGCTTCTGTTCCTTTTGCTACTGAATATCTACTAATCTGCACCTGCTCCTCTTGTAAGGCTCTGAGCATGCAATGAATTAACATTTGCTCTCCACCTACATGGCTTACAGTTGTATTCCACTTATCTTTTTGGCCTCTTATCTATCTCTCTCTGCTCATTCTCACTTTTTTTCTCACCCTTCACCTTTTCCTCTCATTGCTGATTTCTCTTCCTGTTGCTCTTTAACTGGGTAATGTTAATTTTCTGTCCTGACTGACAACATCTCAGACCAAATTAATGAATTCCAGAATTTTTTTTTTTTTTATTAAATTCAACCTACTTGCCAGAATAAATGTTGGCACTGTACATTTCTGCAAACCACAAATATGTTACATGTGTAGATATTACGTGGCAGCTATGTTGAAACTTTTTAACAATGCTGTGATTAACATGTGATGAGGTTTGAACACAAAAACCACCTGGTTATGGTTAGATCATGTTTTGGCTGAAAGCACTTTTTGTGGCACAATCCTCACTGGAAACACAGCAATGACTTGATAAATCACACCCTGTTTTATTGTTTATTGTTCTCAAATGGTGATCTGCAGCTACGCAGGTGTCCCACCTAGGTGACAGGCTGTCCATCATCACCTTCCACCTGATGACACAGTCTGTCCATATACCAGACCGTTTTCATTCCGAACTTCATTCCGAACTTTTCAGTGCTTTTGGGGTAAGTGTGTGGAACCAAAAGCATCTTTTGTGTGCGCATGAATTGCTACTGGACTGCATAAGCTGATGATGTCAAGTAAGTAGAGGGTAGATTTATTGCAATTATTCTTGATGCTGTCACATCTTTGGAGTTGAAGGTTGAGTTGATTAAAATCAGCAGCTACATGAAGATTCCATCTAGTTGGATGGTGATGTAGCTGCTGATGACATAGTTCAATTCCTGCAGTGCATTTTTTTAAATTTGCATCAGTCTTGTGTCCAGATGGCTCCCACAAGGTCAGTCCATCCTGTGTGAGTGAGCCAAAATCACATCTCATCCACTTTAGTCTCCTGTGATAAGACATGAGACAGAAGAAGGCTTGGTAGAGGAACAGCTCCCACTCCAAGTCAGGCCAGCCTCACTGTGGTACTGACTCTTCTCCCTCTTTTCGTCCGGCACTTTCAGTTTCGTTTCTCCCCTCCGGTCCGACCGGCTTGCTGGTGTATGCCATCGGTGGGGACCCTTTCACGGTCCACTGCATTCAGTCCAAGCCCCACACAACCTTTCCCAAAGCTGACAAGTGCCACTATCTTAGAAAAGTTGTGCTTCCTCAGAAGGGGCCATGGTGTTGAAAAACCATTTGCTAAATGAGCCTTAATTGCATCTCATCTACTTTTTTCTCCCGCGAGCAGAAATTAGACAGAAGAAGGCTTGGAAAAGGAACAGCTCTTGGTCCAAGTCGGGTCAGCCTCACCCTGATACCAGCCCTCCTCCTGCTCTTTGACTGGTGCCTTCAGTTTCGTTTTTTCCCTCTGGTCTGACTCACCGTTCGGCACAGGCCACTGGTGGAGATCCTCTCACGGTCTGCTGCATTCAGTCCAAACCACAACTTCTCTGGATGTTAATAAGTGCCACTCTATCGTAGAAAAGTCATGCTGCAACAGAAAGGGAAATGGTATGCTGCCATCATCATTGCAGGCAACAACAAAAAATGCACATGGTGGGATGATGCTGTACGTGGTTATGTTTAGGCAACAAAAGCACACAGCAACCAACACCAGGATGAAAAACCATCACATTCAGACGGGTAGTGAGCACCGGACTCGCATAAAGGTCCGGGGTTTGTTGTAACCTACATTCGTCCTCCCACCCACCCTATAGCTGCCCTCACCTTCTTTATGTTACGTTGTTAACAGAAGCATTTCAACCTGACAGCGTTCTGTGGCATATTGTGCATGTGAAAGATCTGTCCAGGCACATCCTCAACTGATGCCGCTGGTCAGCTTATCATGCTGCCACCGCAGGTGCTGTGCGGTTGTCCAGCCATCAGGCAGTGTATAGTAACACCATTCTGTCCGGCCACATTCTCAGCTGATGCCATCCCGTTGCATATTCAGACATAAAAGGTGACTTTTGGCGTTGGGAACGTATGCCAAAACCATTGTCAAAGCATTGGTATTTGACAACTTCGGAATGAGAACAAACTGCAAGGTCCAGAAGGTTGATGGCTGCAAGGTGAGAATGGCCTGATATGTATGAAATGTACAAATCTAACTCATTTGTGGTTTGTAGAAAAGAACAATGTCAACAAATACTTCTGGAGATTGAGCTTTATATTTTCTTTTTCTTTTTTTTTACTTTATTTTTCATGAAAAGACATTAAGTCACTTTCTGTCCTTACTTGTGGTTGTTCATTTTTCAGCAGGCTACTTGAGTATTTTGGTCAGAAACTCCTTCCATTGCAAACCTTGTTTAAGACAAATACAAATGGCACAGACATTCTTTCCAGTCTAATTCTGCATAATCATTAAGTTTTTGTTTTTATTGAAACTTAAAAAAGTACTCGGGGTCCATGTATATTCATGTTAGCCGTATATTGTGCAGTGTCTTTAAGTGCAAATGAGTCGTATATTTGTTTGTGTGAAAAAGCAGAGAAAGCTTTATTTGCATCTAATTACAGACGTGTGTGATTATAAATTGATTCCGAGAGACAGAGTCAAGGGCCTTCAGGTGATAATTGATACTGAATTTGATTTACATACAAAGAGGCTGTTTATTATTCTTATGTTACATTTTTCAAAGGCTGGATTTCTTACTTTGGAATCTGGACCTCCTCATTTGCACCTCTAAGAAGCTACAAAAGCTTACTAAATGTCCTTAATCCTGAATAATAGTGAGACATAAATTGGCTCACTACAACAAAAGTTTAAAGTTACAAATGAGCTGCTTTGCTGTGTAGTTTTCCCTCCTTTCCACTACATTTTCAGTACAAAGAAACATCCTCAAGGCTCACGCTCAGCTCGCTCAGCTTCAAACACTCATTGTTTGGAATTTTTCAAAAGAATTCAGGAGAAAAATCTTTTAATGTGAATGCAAAGGATGATGTGGAGAAATTTCCCAGCGATAAAACAGTTTGTGATGCAGGGCTACGCTAAAAGCTAAACATGGACTCGAGAAACTAGAATGATTATTGAAAGATTGACGGAGCATCTCAAAAGCTGTGATTTTTCTCTGTGGCCTCTTTTTTCTTTCCCCTCTGTCTTCTTCATTGTCTTATCTTTACACCAAAGACCCCTGTGTCCAGCAGGACACATGGAGCCTGATAAGGCAACAATCTCTACCTAAACCCTAATACCCCGTCCTTAATATTTCCTATTGTTTTTGAGGAGCAGAGAAGCCTTGGGAGAGAATAGATTAGACCTTCTTTGTCAACAAGTGGAAAAGAGACAAATTACAATACTTCTTCTGGCTGCAGAAACCCAAACTTCATCAGTTGAACCTGTTTCTTGTTTTCTTTTTCCTCAATAAAAGTGCTCCTGAAAACAAGAAAGGCTGCATTTAGTGATGCTTTGTCCTATATGATGAGAATATTTTTAATGTTCTTTTTAAAACTGTTCTCGGTAAAGGTCTCAGCCTGGATTTGATCAAAATGACATAAATTAATTTTGTGAGCTTTTCTTTGGAGGCTGTAACAAATAAGTATGAAATGTGGGACTAAAAGAAACAGAGGGGAGAAAGGAGAAAGAAGGGACAAAGACAAAAGTAAACAGACACAAAACACTAATTTGATGGTGGTGGTGGTGCATGAGGAAAAAAAACTACTAAAATCATGAGGAATTTATCTCTGATGGCCTTCAATATTTTCAGCAAACTTCATTGAAATCCAAACTTTAGATTAAACAAAAAAGATTATTCAGTCAAACCTCTGTAAGCAGATAAAGCAGCGGTCAAAAAATTGTTGTTCAAATTTGGCACTCAGACACAAAGACATGGGAAAATGGAATTCTGATTGAAAAATAGTTCTCAGTACTCACCAAAAACCTCTAAAAAATAAAAATCAGTTTGTCAAGAAAGGGAGTTTCAGTAAGTCCAGCCAGTCCATTCTCATTCTGTTCTTTCAAGTAGTGCTGCTTTGTCAATGCTTTTGGTGTGATAGTGGACCTTTAGCGCGCACATGGAAGGCTACACTAAAAAAAAAATAATCCTTTGGTTTGGTTTTAATGTGTACATCACACCCACATGATAAGAATGTGAATGATTTACAAAATTTCATTCTTTTTCTCAATAACTTGTTAAACCAAAGCATTTCAATTATGTTTGAGTATTTAAAATAATCTCCAATTAATTGAGTCATGTTCAGGATACCTGTTTTTCAAATGCTACTATAACTTGATTTGTTAATGCTAATATAATTTAAATGTATTATGTAACTAAAAAACTATTTTATTATGTCCTTACAACCGAAGTTAGGTCTCTAAATTTAACTTGACTTGTTAAAGCAAGGCAAATGCATTGTAGACATTTTTGTGTGCAAATACAAAAATCAAAACTGATTGCATTGACAAAATTGATTGTATTGATCCTTTAACTTTGCCGTTCACACACTTCAAAAACACAAGTTTAAAAACACAAATAATGAAAATACAAATCACATTAAAACACAAAAACTGTTTTCACAGTAAATTCACAACAAAAATAAATTAAAAGTAAATTCTGCATAAAGTGCAATGGATTCATGGTACACATAGTCTAACTTCTGCACTCTTTTCAGTGTACCAGTGGAAGTACATACAAACTCCATACACCTCAGATAACAGTGTTAACTTATGACAGTACATTCAAAAACATCATGTGACATGTTAGTACAGCACAAGTGCACCCTCAAGAGCAAATAGAAAATAACAATAACAATAATAAAATTAATTTTACTGTAAACCAGAAAAAGCAAACATGCCACACACTGAACAAGGCAAATAAGAGCTAGGGCTTCATAAGAAATTAAACCATTAGGGTTAACCCTGTAAACATCATTTTACATAGCCGTTGACAAATCAAAAGTAGATTTGCAAACAAAAAGTTATAAACCCTGCATAAACTCGTCACTGAGAAATAAAACATTAAAAAAAAAAAAAAGTGCAGTCAAATCAGTCTGACCGGTTCACGGGGAGAGCCTGTTTTTCAGAGTAAGTGCTTTGTTGGAAAGTTTCCCTCCATCCAGTTCCATCCAGATCTTTTGGATTACCTCACAAGTGTAGCAGAGGTCAGCAGGATAGCTGAGGTTCAGTGCAAATCAATCCAAACAGCATAGCAACAGCTAATGCTACATTATCAAGGTTTTGTAACACCTTGATGCCTTCAAGAACAATGCCAATGTCCTCTGCTTCATCACTTGAAGCATGTTCTTGGACAACATATATCCCAACGGTGGTGTCTTCACCTAACCTAATCACCAAGCCCCATCGAGAAAAGGATAAACAAAATAGTGACACTAGATCTAGTAAGGTGAAAGTTAGAATGGAGGCAAATTTAGAGACAACAAGTAACTACAGCAGAATATTATATGAACATGTAATTAAATGGAGGCAGTATCTGTGAGAAACCACTTTGAATGTCCCTGCTGATTGGCTGAAATAATGTTGTGCGGCTCAATCTGAGCCACTTTGTTGCACATTTACAGAACCACAGTTGTGTATGAACACAGGACTCTTTTTCAGCACACGCACACACAGATCAGACTGCTGGCAGGCAATGAGATATTTAATGAATATGACAACAAGTCTTGAGAACCTTCTATTCTACCTGTAAGTTCATTTACCAGCAACAAGAAACACTGTAATGATTTTTGGTTATGAAACAGTAACAACTTGATTTAAAAAAATAAAATGTATATTCTTTTAATCGAAAAACAATTTCAGTGCAATGATCAAGAGTAAGAACAAGAGAAGAATGGAAGAAGACCATAAGCACCGATTCATATACATACCACATATTTCTGTAGGAGGTTATCTGGATCTTCGCCCATGTAGACACAGACTCCTTTAATGATGCACTCTTGTCCAGCATCTACATAATCATACTGAAAGGACATTTCTAGATTAGCTTCTTAATTCAGCACATGTTCCTTAATCTACTAGTATAAACTGTCCTATGGTTGCACATTTCTTTTCCTACGTATGTAAGTTTCCTATGATTGTGAGAGCCCTGCCGTGCACTCCATGTGAGAGGAGGATTGAAGGGAATTAGAAAAAGAGGAGATAGAAAATAGAAACAGGGGAAAAACAGAAAAGAAAGAGGAGGTAGACAAATATGAAGAAAAATAAGGGAATAGAGGAACAGTTCAAGTTGTTACAAAAAGATGCAATAGTGGAAGGACATGAAAAGTAAACACAAAAAAGCAGCAAATTTTCTAAGACTGTGAGAGCCCTGCATTACTTACATTGGCAATTTGTGCAGTGATTCTCTTGAGCCGTTCACCTAGCTGTCCTCCTTTCCTTTTGGAACAGCCTTGTCAAGTTGTCAGAGTGGAGGTCCAGCTGAGAAAAGAACTTGGACTGAAGTGGTACAGTCGTGATTCTCTTAAATTCAGCGTTGATCTGAAAAAGCACAGTGGATTCAGGGAGAATGTCACCATCTCACATAAAGCAGACTGGGACTGTCAAGAGGGAGATGAAGCACATACAAGTGATGGGCTATCAGGTACATTAGCAATTTGCCAGTACACACAAGCCTTTTCTTTAATCAACAGCAAATCTAAGATGAAAACCCAGCATGAGATCAGCCCTACCTCACTGACTTCAAACAAAGCAGGCCATCTCACCATGAAATCATCCACCGATGGTGCATCACGAACAACCTCATGTCTTCTAAATACGAAAGTCTTTCCCATCTTGAGCCTGACAACCTCTCGGTTGTTCCTCTTCTTTACATGCAAGAGTGAAGCTTTCAGCATGGTTTATAGACTCCTCAGTTTCAGCTTATGAGTATGTTGGGCAAAAATGAACTTCTGCACTCTTTGCCACTTCAATGCCAGAGGCTGCGCTGTGCTGTCCAGCGGGTTTGTTTTTTTAAGAGTTCAATGTCACTTTTGGGCACCCAAGTTTTCTCAGATGTGTGTGATAGTTAGACAGTTTATATTTTAAACTCGTCTTCCATCCACCACATCCGGTGTTGGAGCCCTTCTCAGTTAAACATGGATGTTTCTTCATGAGAGTCTGGGCTACCTGTTTCATCTCCTTATGACTGACATACACTTTATACTGCAGAATTTGTCGCACCAATTCATCAAGGATGGCTGACTTCAACTTGGGATCTGGAATAAGTGCAGTGCCATTTTGAATGTATACTAAACATGCCTGCTGAAGTTTTAACTCTGCATCATAGGAGGATTTAGGTACATGAAACACAGCTGGCCAGGACGACAGTGAGCTTGTAGACTCGCTTGATGACAGTATGTCTGTATCCACAAGTTCACCTGACCGTGATGAAGAGTCAGTTGCTGAGCAAGGACTTGATGCTTGGGGGTGTAGGACTGGATTAAGCACAGTAGAGTTGTCATCATCAAGTTGCATAGTGGTTGGCCTTGACAAATCAATAACTCTAAGAGTGCCTCTGTCTTCCACCTCTGACACTGAGGTTAAGTTGAGGAACTAATTTCCAAACAAGGAGTCCATAAATTGAAGTTTAAAGCTGCCATGAAGTTCACACACACAAGTTCTGAGAGCTGCCATCAGTCAATATGATCTTTTGTATCACAGGAGTAGACATCTTCAAAGCCACTCTGCACACACAAAGAAAATTAAACATCAGACATCAATATAATTCAAATGTCAAATCCAATGGTAAAAACCTATTTATCTATTACTGCATGCAGCAGGTATGCATTTATAGTGAAAATGTTTTTAAAATATAGTAGTGGATTAGGGAAAAAAGAAAAAATAGATAAGATAAGATAATGTAAAACATGGTAAATGCACATACAGGAGATATTACATTTTCATATCAACATTTATCAAAACTATTGCTGCAGGTTTAATGTAAGCTAGTTCAGTTTACCTGCATATAAGTACTATAGATCAATATGAAAGCAGGATTAGCTTCAGTAGCAAGTAAGAGTTTTAAAATCAGAGATGCTTTCTCTGATGCAGAAGTAGCATTAGTAGTAATGCTGACAAAAGTCAGCTTAAAAAGCTTATGCTGAAATAAACACCATATGTATTCAAAGATTCAGATTTTTAAATTACTTTTAAGTCTGATATTTATTAAATTGAACCTGTAGACACCCTAGGCAGAATTATGAAACTAGGATAGAACAAATTAAGACAAATTTAATGGCTAACATTTTAACTTAAATTACAACCTCATTAATTCCAATTAAAACCTTTTACTTTTACACTTTTTAATGACTTTCATATCTCTCTCACACACACACACACACAGGTTACAAATTGTAATAAAAACTCGGCTCAATTATTGCACACCACCTTTTATTTCAGCATGTCTTTTCAAAGTCACTGATCCAATCTTGTAGTCAACCAGTGAATAAGTATCAAGGAGCTTACTGGGTGTCACGAGAGTGAATGTTCTTGTGGGTGATGTTGTTCAAAGGCTCTATAATGGTCTCTATACCAGCCACAGAACTTAATGTAGAATACATTGTCATGTAAAATGCAGATATGGTCAATTTCACTAAATTCAGGCAATCCACCTGTTGCTCTGTGGGCCGGTATCATTCCCTTCCTATAGATTATACCCTTGGTTGTCACACACTGTGCAAGTTGAACCTCAGATGTGTCCGGGAACTTCTGTCTAATGACTTGTGCTATCTCCTCTTTGAGTAGTGGTGGGTAGTGCTGGTATATAATGGTAAATAATGGTGTTTTGGTAGCAGCTTGATGTCTGGGAACAACACTTGGTATCTCTCACTGTGCTCTACGATTTTACCTTCCAAAAAAGCCAGTGAGTCATCACTATGCATAGGGGCAACAACAAGCTCTGTGGTGTCCTTCAGGTCCATGAGAACAAACCATGCAGGCTCATCTTCAGGTACATGGATCCAACAAAAAAAAGGTAAGAACCGGAGCAAGCTCCAGTTCTCATTAGCGTTTCCCCCCACTGTTTTCCTGCTGGAGAAACTTTGTGACACTGCATGAAGTTTGTTTGTCCCATCATCCCATTTGTAGGAATACTTTAGAATGGCATTGTTTAGGTCAACTAATTTTAAATTACTTTCTGGAAATAAGCACTGTTAAGCAAAGAGCAAGTTCCACCGGGATTATACCCTCAAAAACATAATGGGAAAGATCAGGACGATAGCCAAAGATGACATGAAAATGAGATAGATTTTGTGTGAAGACACATTCCTTTTTCACTCCAAAACAACTTGTACTTGTATCTTGAACTTGTCTGACATGGGTCTGATGTAGCTCCTTGGTTCTCAGACTAAAAGCACCAGATGCAACAGAATGTAATTGAATATCACTGCTCTTTCCTGTGCAAAATCTGCAATAGTATTTAACTGAAAAACTCTGCAAAAAATCCTTCAACACTGTGAGCTCCCAGGTTGTCAGCCACTACACTGAATACTGTACCCTGAAGTGACTCACCTAACAGTGGGACATAAACACCGAGCTCCTCAAGAGTTTTTAGATCCTATAAAAGGGGTTAAACAATTTTATCATAACCATAGATGTTCACATCACCAGTTTTGCATAGTTCTGACAAGTAGATAGATGACAGTGAACAATGAGAGTCTGACGGCAAGTTAGCCAATACACAATAAACAGCACAAAGCTTATGCTTATTATGTGAGGTGCCAAGTGGGTTACAAGTTTCAAAGTCGTCCCTTGAGTATCTGTACTGATATGACACACCAGAATATGTGCCTTCATGTCTTTGATGGCCCCTTAACAACTTTAGTAATGATATCTTCTCTATTTAACAGCTGCTGTAAGGACTTCGATATTGGGACATATTGGAAGCTGTGTTTGTTTTTAGTATAAAGAATGTATTCAACTGGCTCTACAACCCCGAAGTTCTCTTTGTAATACTGCTTACGCAGATAGGTGGTACTTAGAGAGATACCTTTTTGTATGGACCTTTGCACCGGATTACTGGAACAAATTGCATTAACAGTTTCTCTAATTGCAAGTTCATCAAAAGAGAGGTTTCTCTGATGAAAGATGTCTCTCACAGTGTCACAAGATAATGGAAAAGGGGTAGAACAGATCAAATGATGGAGTTCCCTGAGAAATTCATCTACAGCTTAAGTCAGCACATGGACCAAATGTTCTAACTTCAGCAAAGCAGCTACAAATCTTCGCCCTATGACCTTCTGCAAGTCTTCTGAATGTGAATGACTGTTTGAAGGAATGGCAGTATCTGACTGCAAAACACACTCCTCACAATTTTCCTCCAATTCATTCACACATGATATCCTTGTAGTTATGTCTACTTCTTCTGGTTTAAAATCAACCAATGTGTGATGGCGATGTTTTCGTTTTTTGTGTGATTTAAAAGTACAATAAATGTTTGTCTTGAAAGTCACAGCCTAAAAACATACAAATGACACTCTCGTTTCGCTTGTTTACACCAGCAGAATAAAGCAAGTCTGTATTTTCAATTATAATCATATGTGAAAAAAACATTTAACATTTTCTATCAACAACTCATATTCTTTTTAAAATATATCTGAAGGTTAAATGAAAATGCAAATTTAGGGCTTAAAGTAATATGAGAGCACTTACCATTATAGAACCTTCTGAATATGTATGATGTCTAAATAGGACAGCGAACCTGTGAAAAAAAATTTGGGATAAGTCAGGTGTCTCATTCAAAAAAAAAAAAAGCACACACAATCACAAAGCAAAGGTGCAAGATGCAGACATTTACTTTGATTACACTTTCTGAACACAATGGCAAGTAGGGATAGGATTTTGAATATTAGGCCTGGGCGATAAACGATAGCAATGTATATCCTCTATGGATGAGAAAACAGCTCCATGTATGCACTAAATGCACAATATATAAGCACAATAAATACTGTCCTTCTCTCAAGGCTCATAGCAGGCTCATGGAGCCTGTTGACACGCAAACAGCCAATTTTCTAAATGAGAGTCCCATGTGTGCTCCCTACCTTGCTCCTACAGCCTATCATATATATTATAACGACACACACACACACACACACACACATACAGTCCTAAATATGTCATAACTTTGTTCTTATTTCCCCTCCTCCCCTCACCCCCTATAGTCACAGTCTGGAGCAGGGGACAAACAAAGCTTGATGAAATCCACTCACACAGCCGGCTAACTGCTGCTATCCATCGGCTTTAACTTTGACAAAGCACCATGGTCAGCAGCGGGTCCGGGGGTTCAGCGAACACATTTACTGACGCTAACTGTCGACAGTAAATTAACTAGCGGGTGCTTGCTCACGTTCCCTAACATGTGATGCAAATATCAAGGCTATACATACACACTGATAGCTATAGTTAGCAGGCCATTGCGATTGTTATATAACGTTACTGTAACTTGAAAACATATAAATTTGAAGACCTTACTTTTTCAGTGATGGGGTCGTGACTTGCTGGTGCAGAGCATGGAGACTTTTTCCACAACTTTCACAATCTTAGGGCCTTTCTTGGTTATTTGGCACCCAACATTCGGCTCCTTAGCGCCAACTTCTGTTCTGGAGTGGTTAATGACACGTCCTGGCGACATTTGAAAGTTTTCCATTTCTGGTAGAGACAACTCGATTACATTGAGTATGTTTTTTAAATTTGATCAATTTCAGTCTACATGAAAGAAACTAGCATGTTCAACATTATCTATAAACAACTTAAGTCTACTTCACTAAATCGTGTTCACAAGCAGAATATAAATACATTGTGTTGCATATACTAACTTCACATTTGTAAATTCAAAGACCCACTGTTTCTTGTTTTTTCAGTGTATTGGATGGTGTCAGGGGAGAACACTGGGCGGGAGTGGTGGATGGATCAAACAAACAAACCTAGACTTTGATGTCGTCTGAATGTAATGTTTTTTTCTACACCTTACCATATGCCTCCTTCTCCTAATTCTGACCAACCATGCCAGCATGTGCATTTGTTGACGTCCCGGCATTGGTTGCCATGTGTTGCTGTTGCCTAAACATAACCACGTGCAGGATAATCTCACCATGTGCATTTGTTGGTAGCAGCATCCCAGGATGTTAAGAGTAAATGCAGGTGGATACTTAAAATGTAATATTTAGACATGGAAGTCCACTGCAAAGCTGAAATATGTCGAATGAGAACATGTTGGTTCAGTCATGTAGAATGTTATTTTACAAAAAAAATACAGACCTAACTGAGATGAGGGAGAAATTAGTGTACATAGCTTTACATAAAAGAATAATATTGCTGATTAAATGAAACTGACCAGGGGAAGAGAGAGCTGTTACCCTCACCCCTGAAGCTCTTTCAGGGAGCATTTAGGGGTTGAAGCAGCTTGAACTGGGAGGGTCAAAACACTGAAGACTGAACTCGCCATGTTTCTATTCTCAACACAGCTACCTCAACCAAAAATTAGTCTTTCACAGTTTAATTTAATTTCAGAGGTGTTTCAAGTTACTCATCCTCGGGGTGATGGCATCAGAGGACACTGGAGCTCTTTGATGTGTTAATTAAAGCTCAACAACAAAACAACACAGATTAAAAAATAGAATAGCTCAAAGCTTCCTAAGGGAAAAGTATTCCTAAAAAATCCCGTTTGCCCAGTTTTTTATATATATTTTTTGTATGTACATGGTGTGAAGTAAAAGTGCTTTACTGTTTATATTTCTGGTCAATTAACACACTCCATCTGGGTAGTTATTATCTTCAATTCATTTGACAATCATGTTAAAAAGTGCTAAATACAGCAGCTTTGATGCATCTGCTGGCTGTTTTGTACGTTTATATGTTCCTGTCAATGTTTCTAAAGTAGCATAGTTTATGAGCTGACTTTCCATCAGGAAGTGCCAAGCTGTGGACCACTGTTCAAGACCAACAAACAACAAAGTGGTTGTGATTAAGCGAGTCATTGCTTTGTGTCCAGTTGTTTTTTAGGCACTGAACTAGGGTGGTTTTGTAGCAACCCATTGCTGTGTTTCCAGTGGAGATAGTCCATCAAAAAGCAGGTTTTTGAAGCCAAAACATGGTCCAACCAAACCAAATGACCAAAAAACTGTGGTGTAAAATTATTAAGTCCAGGCGAGTATATCACTACACCCTGAAGAGGGCGCAAGCCGATATGCGTTGGTTTATTTTTAATGTTTCTAGCCTTATGAAATGGGCCTTTTACGGTTTTCAAACCATCCTGAGTGCCTGGACCTTGATTATCCACACAACAGTTTTTTTTATTAAAAGTTCATGCCTTTTTGGAGAAACGTACAATGCCAACATTTATTCTAGCAACTGGGTTTGATCCACAAGGACCTTTAGAATGCAGCAGCTAAGCTTCTGACTGTTTTTAATAGACGACATCACATCACCCCAATCCTGGCTTCACTTCATTGGCCTCCTGTTAATTTATAGAATTGATTTTAAGATTTTACCGATCACTTTTAAAGTTCTTCTGGGTTTGGCCACATAACAAAAAATAACAGCAATGTCAACCCCTTATGAGCCAGTTTGCAGCCTTTGATCCTTAGGTGGGGCCTCTCTGACCGTTCCAAAGCCAAGGTTTAAAACTAAAGGTGACCGGGGTTTTTGTCACCAAGGCCCCTCAGCTTTACAGGGACCTGCTAGAGGAGATAAGGCTGGTAGAATCAGTGACTTCTTTTTAGTCACTCTTAAAACCAATTTTTATAGACTTGCCTTTATGTGATGTCATCTTTTCATATTATCTTTTTATTTCTTTTTTATATATTCTATTTTACCTTTTAAATTATGTTTTACCTATTTTATTTCTAGTTTATTTTTTGTTGTTTTTGATCTATTCCTTTGCAATATTTTATATTGACATTATGCATCCTGCATCATTCATCTTCTAGTTTTAATTTTATCTTAACTTGGCTTTACGTTGTTGCATCGCCATCTATGTGTCCCATTTCTGCTTTGGCTTTGTTTATCAAAGCACTTTGTAAACATTGTTTTTAAAGGCGCTATATTTATTATTATTATTATTATTATTATTATTATTACATGGACATTGGACAGCTTTGAAAGTGCTGAAGGTCACTCCTCCAGCTTCCAGTACTGAAGTATGACCTCTATTTCAATGTACTGAGATGAAACATATTCACATTTGAGCCCTGGTTAGATGGCAAATGAGAATATTTCTCAAAAGTTTAATATGTTCCTAAACTTTTGAACTTTTCATGCAGAGATAACGTGTGCATTCATTTCCTCCAGAAAAACGACTTTTTTAGTTGAAAGTTAAGGTGATTACAGAGTGAGGATCGTAACCTTTTCTTCCCTAAAAAAGCCCTCTTTTATATAATTTAAAACTACGTGGGTGCCATTGAGAAGATTAACAGCTTTCATCTTTAAGAAACACACGTCTTGGAGATCTGAAGTGTTTTTTGTCAGACAACAGCTCTGCACACTCACTTGTTTGAATGTGCGTGGAGTGTGTCATCTTGGGAATGAGTTTACACCAGCGGACTGTGCTGTACACACTACACACACAAATGGAGACTTTGAAATGCATACACAATGACAAGCTTCACGCAGCCTGAGGCACAGGAACTGTTAGATAAGGTGTGTGTGTTTACATAAGCACTGCTGCATAATGCTATTTTCTCATGTGTGTTGGTATATGTGTGTGTTTTTCTGAAGATGAGAACAGAAGAACAGGTTGCTGTTTAAATCAGGTCAAACACCTGTTTGGTTCTGTAAAAATAGGATTCATGTGTTGTGTGTATATCTGAGCGACGGCACCAGATTGGAGAGTTCAAATGGAGGTCTTAGGAAATGTGTTTTAGTCCATGAAATCATAGAACAAGTTGTTTTATAAGGAAACCCCCCCTTTCAGGCTTGAGCTGTCCCTTCTATTATAAGGGAAAAAGCCCCCAAAATTTTCTTTAAAAAATATAATAATAATACTACTACTACTACTAATAATAATAATAATAATAGAAAGAAAGAACCCTTTTTGGTTCCTGGGAGAACATTTTAAAAAGGTTCCACTTGAAACCATTTCATATACTTGTGCCACCACCTTAGCTCTGGCTCTTGAAACGGTTTCCGTTCAGGATTCTTGGAAGCCTGGTGTTATCAACCAGCCTGCATTTCCACCAGCTTAACGTAGAACCACTGACATCAAAAATTTGTCGACAACAGAGGACATTGCACAATGCACAACAGAAGTGTTTAGAAAAAGCAGTGATTACAAAGATGACTTGCGAATTTTTTTGTCTGACGGTTTGTCACTTGACTCACCCATCATTGCCTTCTCCACCCTCTCATTACAACCTATAGAATATTTACGGAAGCCCTGAGGGGCAAGATTTTTTTTTTTTTTTTTTCAGGAGGAAATAACCACAAGAGGCCTGAAGCGTACCACCAGGGGACTTTTTATTTCTCTCTGCACTCTAAATACAACATACATCTCTTATTAGATAAAACATGAGAAAACATAAACACAGTGTACTGTAACTTCTGCAAGTGACAGTGACCACTATGACCATAACCTTTTATGTAACATGAAAGTGCTCATGTATCAGAATTTGAATAATAAGAGATGCATGTTGTGTTCAGCGTGCAGAGAGAAATGAGAGAAGTGCCCTGGTGATGCCTGTGCGCGTTGAATTGGAGGCACCCGATGCCACCATCCACCATCCACCATCGGCACCAATTCTGTCCGAGCATGTTCTTGTCTGACGTTGTCCAGCCATGTTGCGGTTGGATGTGGAAGGTGGTTTTTGGCATCACACCCCTACGCCAGAAGCACGGACAGAGCGCACATATTTGACAAATTTGGGGAGAAAATGTGTTGCTACATCTACCCTCTAACAGGTTTATTCATGTGGTTCAGAAATTTTCATATGTCATACATGGAAATAGCTTCAAGACCTCAACAAACAGAAAAGAAAAGCCCTTCAGGAACCGGCTGTAAATTTAGGCACAACAATGTGAAGGCAGGCAGTGAATCTAAACATGCTGTCCCTGATCGTTTTTTAGCTGAACTGACTGATGGTTGTGTTTAAGCAGCAGTGATGATGAGATCAGATCTGACTCACCAGCAGATAAAATGAATCGTTTTATTTCTGCTTTCTATTTTTATTTCTGGAGAACCAGTCTGTGTGAAGAGGATGGTGGGATGGAGCGAGGTGAAGGTGAGATTTCCTTTAATGAAAAGGAAGCCGAGAGGAGGTTGGTTAAAAGACAGAAGGGTGAAGAGGTGGAGGGATAAAGGAGGCATGGGGGAGAGAGGGAGAGGGAAGGGGAGAGGGGGGTAGGTGGGAGGAGGACGAAGGGTGCTAATGAGGAAGGGGAGGAGAAAATAATTCTCTAATTAACACTACCGGAGGTTGCCTCCAGACGTCCTGATGCCTCTCCCATCTTTTCTTCTACTGCATCTGTCCATCCTTCCCCTTTATTTCTTCCTTCCTTTCATTCCAGCCTCCTCTTCCTCCTCTTTTGTTTCTCTACCTCCTTTTGAAAAACCCCCTGCTCTTTCTTTCTTCCTTTCAAATCCCCGTGTGTCTTCCTCTCTTCACTCCTTAATTTCTGTTAATCCTCACACCATCTTCCATCTTTTTTTTTCTTCCTTACTCATCTTCTGTCCTCTCTCTCTCGCCCACCTCTCCCTCCTTCCTCCTTTTTCCCCGTTCTCCTCCAGGAGATGACAGGCTGAAGCAGGTTGTTATTAATCCAGTCTGTTCTCCCTGGGGTTTGTACAAGCAGACTCCTGCTTCAGCCTGTCATCTCCTGGAGAACACTCTCAGCACTGACGCTCTGGGGAGGAGAGGCGCAGAGAGGGAACACAGGAATGAAGGGAGTAAGGAAAGTGGATAAGGGAAGTTAGAGGGATAATGTGAGAAGGACTAGGATTCAGGGGGACAAGAAAAAAGAGAAAAATGGAAAAAGGAATGGGTTAGGAAGATAGAAAGGAAAAAATTCAACCCTTGCCAGGTAAGAACACTGAAACTGAACCATTACCCAAATATATCTAAGTGGCAATGTTTTTTGTTTGTTTGTTTGTTTGGGGATATTTTCTTCCCAATAAGGGCAACAGGGATTACTTTTTTGGTAGGCAACCAAAAGTATGTGCTGTGTGTTGGCAACACATTCTCATCCCAAGTCTTCACATATTGCAGTTTTGCAGTGTACTTCCATATCAAATTACTACAAGGAAAAGGGTAGATTTATGTCTTTTTTCAAAGTAGAAAGACACCTAGAACATAATATGTAGACATAGAAGTCCACTGCAAAGCGGCAACATGTGATGAGTTGGGATAAGATCGTGTATGACTGCTTTGCCACAGCAAACCACAGAGAAGCTGGGATTACAACACACACACACACACACACAAGGCCATTACCTCACTATATCTTCGGATAGCAAATAGTGATTTGCTTCTATATTATTGCTGTTGTGTTGTCTCCTACAGAACCTTGAAAACTCACCATCAGATCTATTATTTGATACTGTACTTGAAAGTTTCCATATACTTTCATGACTTGAGTATCTTGACCCCTCGCTGTAGCCGCTAAAATCTCCTCTAAATTGCTTCCATTATACAGCACAAAGGCTGCAATCCAAACAAAAACTGCACCTTTCCTTTATTCATGCAGAAAGCCTATTTCTCTCAGCATCAGAGCAGGATGACAGCAAAATGGAGCTCTGCCAGAGCTGAGTGTCGGTTAGACTGATTTCAGCAGAAGGCTTACGGCTTTTAAATCCATCTTTCAGAAAAACACAGACCTGTCCTTACCCTGTCTAAATAAAAACTTGTGTGTATTTATGTGGCTGTGCTGAAGCCTCTCCAGCTGAAGGGAGTGGGTGTAGCAAATATGGTTTTAAATGTCCTTGTTTTGCTCTGACACCCAAATAAAGGCATTTCAGTTTGGGATGAAAGACGCACAGTACCTTGGTTTTCTTTCAAAATCAATTTAGATCTATTGCTCTCTGAAAAGCCTTCAGATGAACATTGTAATATGTGTCAGAGCGGCAGTGTCATTTTACATCTTCACAGAATACATCCTGACAGTGTCTGCTTTGAATTAGAGGCTCTCCTCCTCCTCTCCTCCCTTTCTTTTGCTTTCCCGAGATATTTTTAAAGCTTTATTGTGAATCTTTATTTGTCTATCTCAGGGATTTTATAAGTCCACTTTGTAACTCTGACCTTTGACCTCATTACTCTCATTTCATATAGGGCCTGAGGTGAAGCTGTACATTTGAGAAATTAAGTCAAGGCAATTTGAATCCTGAGCAAATTGGCTTAGCTTATTTCAAAAATATATGGGAAGAGCAAAGAGCAACTCAGAAAATGAACAAGGAATTAGTCAAAAGTTACAAAAACAATACCTGAAATTTGCAGAAAAAAATTGAAAGTCAAAGTAAATGAGTGATTAAAAAAAAAAAAATGTGTTAAAAAAATGAATGCTGATTAATTGCGTTCCATGGTGCCCTTGGACTCGGTGCGTCACTGAAAGCCACAGTGACTTTGTAACATGAATTTTCATACCATTGAAGTACAAACTTCAAGCCTGAAATATCACTTCAATGCAAAGCATTTAGCAGGGAACCCTGAGGTTCCCTGTCAGAGACAAGGAAATACAAAGAAGTCTGTTTCACTCAAAATAGCATACAACTTCCCTGCTTTTGTAATAAAAGTCCTCTAACAACATCTTTGTTGATAGAATCCCATTGATTGTTTACACAAGGCATTTTATTTTGAAATATTTGCAGGACCATGTTGTTGACAATGCAGGCGCTTGTGCAACTTCATCATTGAGTGAAATTTGTGCTTATAAGTATGAATTGAAATACTTTCACAGAAATTTTGATGCATGCGATTCACTTAAATGAATTAATCACAGAGCATGTAATATATATACATAAAGATGTATATAATCAGAAAACAGAAAATTAGAGAAATTTAATACAATGTTGCTCCATGAGGTCCAATGTGTCCTAAAATATTGTGCAAAATATATAAAACACATAATAATAATAATAATATAGCCTACATTTTACCACATGTATGTCACAGTCTGCTCCCCTGTCTCTCCCTCCAATCAAATTCTTCAGCTCTTCAGTTGTCCTCCCTTCCTACCTAATGTGCATTAATCAATGACCTGAACCCGAACCGCACACACTGAAACTGTGTGTTTCTACATAGTACATCGGCACGAAGTTCTCACCCATGTTTTATGTGATTACGTCTCCAGTATGCCCCTCCCTGCGCTACCACCTTATCGTGGTGGAGGGGTTTGCGTGTCCCAGTGATCCTAGGAGCTCAGTTGTCGTGGGCTTTATGCCCCTGGTAGGGTCACCCATGGCAAACAGGTCCTAGGGGAGGGACTTGACAAAGTGTAGCTCACCGGACCCCTTATGTTGAGTAAGAAAAATGGTCCAAAGTGTCCCTCGCCTGGACACGGGTCACCGGGGCCCCCCCTGGAGCCAGGCCTGGGGGTAGGGCTCGATGGTGAGCGCCTGGTGGCCGGGCCTGTACCCATGGGGCCTGGTCGGGCACAGCCCGAAGAGGCGACGTGGGGCCTCCTTCCAGTGGGCTCACCACCCGTAGGAGGGGCCAAAGCGGTCGGGTGCCGTGTGAGTTGGGTGGCGGCCGAAGGCAGGGACCTTGGTGGTCCGATCCTCGGCTGCAGAAACTAGCTCTGGGGACATGGAATGTCACCTCTCTGGTGGGGAAGGAGCCTGAACTGGTGCGCAAGGTTGAGAAGTTCCGACTAGATATAGTCGGCCTCACCTCGACGCACAGCATGGGCTCTGGAACCAGTCCTCTCGAGAGGGGTTGGACTCTCTTCCACTCTGGAGTTGCCACAGGTGAGAGGCGCCGGGCAGGGGTGGCAATACTTGGAGTCCTTAGAGGGGGTGCTGGAGAGTGCTCCTTCTGGGGACTCCCTTGTTCTGCTGGGGGACTTCAACGCTCACGTTGGCAACAACAGTGAGACCTGGAGGGGCGTGACTGGGAGGAATGGGCCCCCCGATCTGAACCCGTGTGGTGTTTTGTTATTGGGCTTCTGTGCTCGCCACAGATTGTCAATAATGAACACCATGTTCAAGCATAAGGATGTCCATATGCACACTTGGCATCAGGACACCCTAGGCCACAGTTCGATGATCGACTTTGTAGTTGCATCATCGGACTTGGGGCCGCATGTCTTGGACACTCGAGTGAAGAGAGGGACGGAGCTGTCAACCGATCACCACCTGGTGGTGAGTTGGCTCCGATGGTGGAGGAGGACGCCGGTCAGACCTGGCAGACCCAAACGCATTGTGAGGGTCTGCTGGGAACGTCTGGCAGAGTCTCCTGTCAGAAGAAGCTCCAAATCCCACCTCCGGGAGAGCTTCAACCATGTCCCGGGGGAGGCAGGGGACATTGAGACGGAGTGGGCCATGTTCCGTGCCTCCAGTGCTGAGGCGGCCAACCGGTGCTGTGGCCGTAAGGTGGTCGGTGCCTGTCCGAACCTGTTGGTGGACACCGGCGGTAAGGGATGCCGTCAGCGTGGGAGGAGTTCGGTGAGGCCATGGAGAACGACTTCCAGACTGCTTCAAAGAGGTTCTGGACCACCATCCGGCGTCTCAGGAGGGGAAAGCGGTGCTCTGTCAACACTATGTATGGTGGGGACGGGGCGCTGCTGACCTCGACATTGTGGATCGGTGGAAGGAATACATCGAAGACCTCCTGAATCCCACCGATACGCCTTCCGGTGAGGAAGCAGGGCTTGGGGACTCGGGGGTGGGCTCTTCCATCTCTGGGGCTGAAGTTGCCGAAGTGGTCAAAAAGCTCCTCGGTGGCAGGGCCCTGGGAGTGGATGAGGTCCGCCCGGAGTTCCTTAAGGCCCTGGATGTTGTGGGGCTGTCGTGGTTGACACGACTCTGCAACATTGCGTGGACATCAGGGGCAGTGCAGACCGGGGTGATGGTCCCTCTTTTTAAGAAGGGGGACCGGAGGGTGTGCTCCAACTACAGGGGAATCACACTCCTCAGCCTCCCTGGTAAGGTCTATTCAGGGGTAATAGAAAGGAGGGTCCGCTGGACAGTTGGACCCCGGATTCAGGAGGAGCAATGCGGTTTTCATCCCGGGGGGACTCCGCCAGGGCTGCCCTTTGTCACCGATTCTGTTCATAACTTTTCTAGGCGCAGCCAGGGTGTTGAGGGGGTCCGGTTTGGTGACCTCAGGATTGGGTCTCTGCTTTTTGCAGATGATGTGGTCCTGTTGGCTTCATCAGGTCATGACTTCCAGCTCTCTGGATCGGTTCGCAGCCGAATGTGAAGCGGCCGGGATGAGAATTAGCACCTCCAAATCCGAGGCCATGGTTCTCAGCCGGAAAAGGGTGGAATGCCCGCTCCAGATCGGGGATGAGATCCTGCCCCAAGTGGAGGAGTTTAAGTACCTCGAGGTCTTGTTCACAAGTGAGGGAAGGATGGAGCGAGAGATCGACAGGCGGATCGGTGCGGCGTCTGCAGTAATGCGGACTCTGCACCGATCTGTCGTGGTGAAGGGGGCTGAGCCGAAAGGCAAAGCTCTCGATTTACCCGTCGATCCTCGTTCCTACCCTCACCTATGGTCACGAGTTTTGGCTAGTGACCGAAAGAACGAGATCGCGGGTACAAGCGTCCGAAATGAGCATCCTCCGTAGGGTGGCCGGGCTCTCCCCAAGAGATAGGGTGAGAAGCTCGGTCATCCGGGAGGAGCTCGGAGTAGAGCTGCTGCTCCTCCGTGTTGAGAAGAGCCAGATGAGGTGGTTCGGGCATCTAATTACGATGCCTCCTGGATGCCTCCCTGGTGAGGTGTTCAGGGCACGTCCCACCGGCAGGAGGCCCCGTGGTAGACCCAGGACATGCTGGAGAGACTATGTGTCTCGGCTGGCCTGGGAACGCCTCGGGGTCCACCTCGGAAGAGCTGGATGAAGTGGCCGGGGGGGGGGGGAGTCTGGGCTTCCGTGCTTAGGCTGCTGCCCCCGTGACCCCACTCCAGATAAGCGGAAGAAAATGGATGGATGGATCTCCAGTATGATCTTGTGCACACAGCTGATACCCTACAGAGGTTTATTTATGTGTATATTTAATATTGCCTATTCAGTGTGGACACAGAGACGCTTCCTTGATATTAAAACACGCTGTTAGACCTTCATATGTGCAGAGGGACATATTTTCACAATGCACATTATGACCGGAGAAATCCATCTAAATATGTAGGACTTGAACAAATGTTCCTGCTCAGATGCAGAATAAAGCAGCGCAGCAGCTGATGATGAAGCCGCTGCTGTGTGACAGAGAGGACAGAGAGGAGAGGAGGAGGTGGTGGCAAAATAATGTTGTAGTTTTTTCAATTATTGATAAATTATTGCGAATCCTGCTCTGTCACTTTATGACCCGCCCGCCCAAATTCTTGGGATGATTTTTAATAAGCTCACCCAGGGTCATCACTAACACACACTCTCACAGACAGGCTGTGTGGTATAACTGTGCAGATAATTAATGTAAGGAAATAAATGACCTAAATAACTATAACTCTGATCCCTATATGAATTAGATTTGAAAGGATTCTTCTCTCCTTGTCAGTGTGACAGCTGATCAGCTGATCAGCTGATCAGCACGTCATCTGTTACTGTCACAATTCACAGCTTCCCCTCCTCTCTCCTCGTGTCTCCTCTTCCACTCCTCCGCCTGCATCCCCTGTGGGAGGGACTTCGACGTGAGGAGAGGAGCCGAGTGAAGGATGCTTAGAGTTGGGTTAGGGTGTTGGATAGCACCCCAGCCACTCTCTGCTGCCCTACAATAACCAGTCTCAGTCACCTGGCCTTCCCAGCCCACCTCACCACCTGCTTCCCATTTTCCCTCATCAGCTCAGTGCTACATATACTGGTGCATGTCCATTTGTGCTTTGTTTGTTTGTCCAAGGTGATGTGCTACTTTGTTGTTTCATGCCTCTGTTTTCAGACCACCTGCACTCGTCTCTTTAGCTTTATTTTCCTCGTGAGCTTTGGCAGGTCTACAGAAATTGTTATGGCTGCAAGCACGTGGCTGAAACAGACACCTATAGTCCCTGGTTTTGCCTTGAAATCCAAAACAGGACAAGAAAGGAAGATACAAAGAGAAAACAAAAAACATCAAATGGTTACAGGTAGAGGTTGAATTTATTGCTTTTGTGTCAGGGAGAATATACATCTGCAGTATAGTTTCATATACTGTTGTTTGTCAGACATATCATTTTGTGTTAAATAAATGAAATCATTCAAACATCATGTATCATAAATGTTCAGGGGCTGTTTTTTAACTCTTTTGAGCAGCATCACTTTTTTCTTGTGCTGCTGTCACAAGCATTTCAACCTTTGAACCCTGAGGAAATTGCTGTGATTTCTTTCAAAAACATGGGGGGGGGGGCAATGAGCAACTTAGTAAGAAATGATCCACAAATTGCAAGAAATTAGTGGTTTGGCATTTTTTTATTTTTTTTAAAGCTAGGAAAAAGATGTTGAGGGAAAAATGGAAAAAAGCTAGGAAAAAAAAACCTTGGTCTCTAAAAATCCTTCATGTTTGGGGACTAGAAAGCTGCTGGGAAGAGAGCAATGGGTTCCTAATGGTGACTAAAAGTCACCCATTTGTCTTTCCTAAAAATTACCTTTACTTAGGAGTTAAAAAGAGCAATGGGTCCTTTAAAATCAACCAAGTTTTGGGGCTAAATGCTGCTGGAAAAAAGGGGCAAGAAGTTCCTAGAAATCACCCATTTGCGAGCTTAAAAAAAGCACTGAAAGAAAAGCATTCCTATCCCTAAAAATTACCTTAACTTGGGATTTGAAAAGCAATGGGTTCCAAAAAATCATCCAAGTTTGGGGGCTGAATGTTGTTAGAAAAAAAAACCCTGGGTCCTAAAAAATTCTCCAGCTTTTTTTTTTAACTAAAATACTGCTGGGAAAAAAACAAGGGGTTCCTAAAAATCACAAATTTTGCGAGCAAAAAAAAAAAAAAAAAATGAGGTCCCTAAAAATTACTCTTGGGAGATTAAAAGAGCCATGGGTTCCTAAAAATCACCTATGTTTAGGGACTAAAAAGCTGATGAAAGATCACCCAAGTTTGGGGGCTGAATGCAGCTGGGAAAAAAATCTGCAGGTCCCTAAAATTACTCATTTGGGACTAAAATGCCATTGGAAAAAAAGTAATGGATACCTAAAAAAAACTAACCACATTTGGTGCATAAAAAGCTGCTGGAAAACTAGCAACGACTCACTAAATCACAGCCAATTTTGTTGTTTGTGGTCTCGAACACTGGTCTGCAGCTTGGCAGGTATGTTTCCTGCTGCGACCCTGCCTTTGGTTGTGCTCGTGCTGTGGCTGTACTGATACTGTGCCCCCCGCTCGCCCTGATTGTGGTCTGGTCCTGGTTGCACTGATGTTGTGATCTTGCCTTTGGACACCTCCCTATCAACATATGCATGAGACTGTTATCATCACCCTCAACATCATCATAGAGTGCAATTAATAATTTCACAACTACCGTTATTGTAATATGACATGCATCTGTCTCTATTATTGCTCTGCCTCTCTCCCCCCTCTCCCCCTCTCTCTTTCGCTTTCTTTTTGTCATGATTGTATTTCATTTGTTATTTACGACATCTGTTGCTCGTCTGTCCGTCCTGGAAGAGGGATCCCTCATCATCCTCTACCACTCTTCCTGAGGTTTCTTCCTTTTTTTTCCCCGTTACAGGGGTTGTTTTTCGGGAGTTTTTCCTTGGGTGATGTGAGGGTCTAAGGGCAGAGGGATGTCGTACACTGTAAAGCCCTCTGAAGCAAACCATGTTTTGTGATAATGGGCTCTATAAATAAAATTGACTTGACTTGACTCCTCGGTGGCACGCCATTCCTTCATCCCCTCCCCCTCCCGATGACAGTCAGCTCATGAAACAACACTTCAGAAACAATGGCAGACAGCAAACAATGTATGAAGTGAAGCTATCTAGCAGAATTTTGGGAGCAGGACCGCACCTCAACTGCGCCTCTTCCTCCTAACCCACTCTTCCCCTTTCATTCTCGTATTCTGCAACCCCCCGTTAACCTCTTTCCTTTTTCCTCCTTCTCTCCGTAGGGTCCGTCGTGCCCGGGAGCCGCAGTGGATTCCCCACCGAAGCTTCCCCACACCGCACTCATACGTCCCACAGTAATTCAACATCAATGTTTATACCAGTTTACGTTCATGTCAATAAATTGTCAAAATGATTCTCCTGTTGAGGTGTGGTCTTTTCTAGTGAAATGCGCAAATGTAACCTATTCACGGTTTGCAGAGACATCTAATGGCAACACTTTCTTGTAGCAACTGGGCTGCATGAATCTTCATGACTGAGCTATGTCGTGTGTGTAGATGTCCACATGTGCAACAGTCTGAAAATAATGTGCATGTGCAGCGATGCACATTTATAACATCTGGAAGGCTGGCGACAGTAAACAATTCTATTATGCAAAAAAACACGAGTACATTACATTCATATTTAATGATTGTGTGAAAGGTTAATGCAAACAGTTGCTGCTGCTCTTTGTGTTTTTCATGTCATGAATGAGACACGCATGCATGCACTTGAACGTGTGATGATTTTCAATTGCCCCATTTGACAGGCTCTCGCACATTCAGTGAGCAACGGTGTGTGTTGTCAAATCTGTGTGTGTGTGTGTGTGTGTGTGTGTGTGTGTGTGTGTGACATGTAGGTTTGGTACAAACCTGGCAGAAATGTGGTCACGTGACACATTTCGGTCCAAGATTCGCTCATTAGTAGTTGAAGGCGCATGAGGATGTCCTCCACATGTTGAGGGTTCGCCACATGTGACACACACGCTGGCAGGCGCACAAATGACAGGGAGTTCAACCCAATTACAGTTTTAATTACTTTCCCTTTCGGGGTCAGCTTCACTTTGTAAATCTCATTACATTTAACTGGTGTTCATATCCAGCTAGACGGCTTAAAACAAGTGAGCAGGCATTTTATTTCTGCTGCATGTGGAAGAATAAACACCCACTTTGTATCACTGAGACTTGGTTAACTTCTTCCCCACTGCTGCACACTGCAGCAGTGCTCTCTGGCCCCAAAATGTCCCTTTCCCACTCTTCCTTCTTTTTGAGTGTGTGTGTGTGTGTGTGTGTGTGTGTGTGTGTGTGTGCGTCAGCTCTGTGTTGGATCAGGCTGGCTTGCTTGTTCTCTTATAGTAAAGCTCCACTTCCCCTCATTCGGCAGGTTTTCCAGGTTTTGAGCGATATTTTTGATTTTTTTTTTTTTTTAGCTGGGTAATTTTGTGGAGCCCATTGCTCTTTTTTTAAACCTTAATCCAAATAATCCAAGTATGGGTAATTTTTAGGGAGCTTGTTGCTGTATTTTCTATGTGTATTTTGGCTTGCAACAGCATTTTAGCCCTCACACATGAGTAATTTTTAAGGACCGAGGGCTTTTTTTTTCAGCACCATTCAGCCTCCAAACTTGGGTGATTTTGGGGGATCCACTCCTCTTTTTAACTCCCAGGTATAGGTTATTTAGGAAACTCATGACTCTTTTGTAATTTTTTTTTTTTTTTTTTTTTAGCTCGCAAACAGGTGATTTTTGGGACTCAATTGCCCCTTTTCCTTTTCGTTTCAAGCAGCATTTAGCCCCCCAAACTTTAGTGATTCCAGGGACCCAATGGTCTTTTGAACTACCAAGTATACAGTAGGTAATTTTAAGGGAACTCAATACTCTTTTTCCAATATTTTTAAGCTTGCAATTATGGGTCATTTGTACCAATTTGTACCTACTTTTTTAGCTCCAGAGCATGGATGACTTTTTGGGACCCGGGCTCTTTTTTCAGCAAATTTTTATCCCTCAAACATGGGTGAATTTTAGTAACCCATCAATGTTTTTCCTGCTGCTTTTTAGCTCCCAGTCATTAGTAGTTTTTAGGTACTTTGGGCTCATTTTCCAGTGGCTTTTTAACCCCAAAACATGGGTGAATTTTGGGAACTCATTGTTCCCCAGCTGCTTTTTTTAGCCCCAAAACATTGGCAGTTATTTAGTGACCCATATCTCTTTTTCAAGCGTATTTTTAGCTTCCAAACGTGGGTGAGGTTTAGCTTTTTATTGCTGATTTTTAGCTGGGATATTGCCGTGTGCAATTTTTGGTTCTCCTTTGGACCCCTGCTGAAGTAATGACACAAAAATAATTTTTTAAGGACACATTCCTTCTTTTTCAGCACTTTTTGCAAAAGCGTAATATGATGGCATTTTCCTCTGGAGACTGGGTCTGTTTATGTCGCGCATGTAAAACTCTTTGTCTGACGGATGAAGCATCAATCCGGTCAACAGATACATAACACTTTTAAAAAGACAGAAATACACACGCATGTTCCATTACACACACACACTGTGGGAGTCAAATGGAGGCACACACTGTTATATCTAACTAATATATTCATATCCACACATATAATGTACACTTGTCATATTGTTAAGTTGTAATTTGTGCTTAAAGAAGAACAGGGTCATTCGTTGTAGATGTTATAGCCCATTTACATTCACTGCACTCTCTATTGCTCCAAATCATCCTACCATGTCTGCCACTTATAATTACATTTAACTACATCAAACTGCACTTTAAAATGATCTGCTGTCCTGAAGAAGGAATGTAAATTAGCTGATGGGAATGTGACAGAAAGAAGAAAATAAATTAAGATAAGTAAATAAGAAATGAAAGCTGTTTCCTCACACAGGCAGACAGTGTGCTTCCTGTCAGATCAAGACAGGCTAATCCACTTTTAATCATAACACTAACACATGCAGACTGCTAGTCATGTGAGTGCTGAAGCCACTTTTCGAGACACGCCTGGTGACATCGGAATTGTACATCCATGACTTAAATAAGATCCCCACTTAATGAACTCCTCTAAATTCCCATATTTTCACATCTTATTTTCTGTATTTGCCGAGCTCATTATCAGCGCATCAGCTTGATGTGTCAAGACATGAAAAACACAGGAGCTCCCCAAAAGCTCTCAGCCACTCAGAAAGAGTTCATGAATCTAAATTTCAAAGAACAACAAATGCAGAAAGTGGAAGACACACAGCTTCACATAAGTACATAAGTGAAGGAAAAACTGAAATATGCTGTTCTATGGTTTCTTTTTTTCATAATTGTTTCTTTTACTGACTGAGTAAAATTTTGAATACAGTATAATTAATTTTCAGTATGTTATATTATCATTGTTTCAAGTCAAGTCAAGTCAATTTTATTTATAGACCCTATTATCACAGAACATGGTTTGCCTCAGAGGGCTTTACAGTGTACGACATCCCTCTGCCCTTGGACCCTCACATCACCCAAGGAAAAACTCCCGAAAAACAACCCCATAACGTGGGAAAAAAAAAGAAAAACCTCAGGGAGAGCAGCAGAGGATGATGAGGGATCCCTCTTCCAGAATGGACAGACGTGCAAGAGATTAGAGTAAATAAAAAATGAAATATAACTGTGGCAAAAAGGAAAGAGAAAGAGAGAGGGGGGAGGGGGGGAGAGATGCACAGCAATAATAGAAACAGATGCATGTCATATTACAATAACAATAGGTGTGAAATTATCAAATGCACTCTATGATGATATTGTGGGTGTTGATAAGAGTCCCATGCATATTTTGATAGGGAGGTGTCCAAACGGCTATAACAGCATCGGTGCAACCAGGACCAAGACCACCATCAGGGCGTGTGGGGGGTACAGTATCAGTGCAGCCACAGCACAACCAAAGGCAGGGTCACAGCGCCAGCACAGATATCACCACGATCAGGCACAGCCAGGGTTGCGGCCAGGATCCTGGAAAGCTAGGAAAGAAGGGAACAGGAATGCTCCAGAGAGGCAACGGGATTAGAAATCAAATGTCATGATCTAACTATGTTTAAGGTACAATCTTATTACACATACACACACACAAACACACTCACGGGCCAAAACACACACACCTGCCTGATCCCTGCCCACAGACACACACATACATATACATAAAGGCACACACACACAAACACACACAAATGCAGACACATGCTAAAAAGGACAGGATGAATTTACTACTCCGGTTCCTTTGGGTGATTTGCGACTCAAATCTATAGAGCTTCATAGAGAGAGCTCCAAATCTTAGAAAATTGCTTCTCTTTATTACTGTCATCCAGCATTGTCTTTTCAAGACAAATAAGTAATATTTCATTAAAGTTTTCAATTTTTGCAGTGTGGGTGCTTCCTTATTATTCCAGTTTTGCAGTATTAGTTTCTTATGAAAAAAAAAAAAAAAAAAACTTTGCCACCCTGTTGGGTATTTCATATTCCCAACATTTTGAAAAAGACAAATGGTGGTGGCAAAAACTACTCCACAATTGCAGGTTCTTGAAATCCTTTTCTCAATATCCTTCCAAGTTTTTCTAAATATCTCACAGTACCAAACAGCATGTATGAGGGAGTCTCTCTGAATGCCACGTCTTAGACATTTGGCTCAAAAGTGTCATATGTATGAATTTTATCTCTATGATAACATGTACTTGTCATTCATTTACACTGAATCAAATGTAAATTTTCATTTTTTTATATGGAAGTTGTAAACATTGCTTCCATTTTTCTTTTGTATCTGTTATGCCAAGATCTTCATTCCATTTGTTATATATGTTTTGTAGAACTCCTTCATTGCTCTCAGTTCTGGCAAGAATTTATATGCAGCACCTATTAATCATCTCCTTCCCTTCCTTTTAAAATGTTCTATATTTTCACAGGAAAACTCCTGACATAAAGTGTGCTGGGATGGACACCATCGCCTGAAACTGCACTGGATAACAGAAATGGGGGCCGTCATCATGGGGGATAAAAAATGCAAACATTGTAGGCAGGGTTGCAAAAGTAATATGTATAAAGTATTTTTGCTAAATTTAAGAAAAAGACCAACAAGCAGCAGCTCCCCTTTTGACTGCAAAGCGTCATGAATTAAATCATGAATTAAAAATAAGACACAGAAATATAAATAAATCACGATGCCGGACTGACAGCAGCTAACACAAAAAAATAACATGATGAGTTTACATGACGATCTGTACATTTCATGCCTGAGTGGGCCTTGCTGGTGATCTGCATGTCCGCATACTGCATACATCTTGTGTCATATTCATGAGACGACAAGGAAAAAAACACAAGAGGAGGGGAGAGGAGAGGCAGCGAGAGAAGACAAAACAAGAGAGCACAAACACAGAGGAAGCATGGAGGAAAGAGATGAAATGAAAGTGAGAAGTGAATAACTCTCCTGGGACAGTATCAGCCGTAAATCCACGTAGCGATAGTGGAATTAGACGGCGTTCCTTTCGCCAACGAGCCGCAGGGCTACTGTGCTCTAACCAAACCATCTGTCACAATACAACCTTGCTGGCTAACTAGCTAGCTAGCTATTTAAAGCCATATGTCACATTGGCTCTGTGCAGCTCTGTCATTGACGAACCATATGTCCTGTAAATGTCCCCATTAACCCAGAGTCACAGATCATTGTCCTCTAAAAAAGCAATTCCAAATATTTGTCCCCCAATAAATCTTCACAGGCCTGAACTGTCTCACTCTCACTCCTTATTTTACCTAACCTTCTTCAAACTTAACCAATTAGCAAAATCTCTAATGTATTTGACAACAGCCTCTTTAACATGTTGAATCAGGGGGTTCAAATCCCTGCGAAAAAGCTGTCCACTCATTCTGAAAACTACCCTGACCAGAATAGTTTAGAAGCTTTATGTCCTTTAACCCTTTGAAAACTGGATTGACATCACTTGTCTTGCACTAAACTGAGATGCCTTTTTTGACCAGTTGTTTTAATCTGTTTTTGACACAACTGGACATAATAACTAAATTACAAGTTTGACATTCTCTTTTATTTAAATAAATAAATAAATAAAAAATTAATGCATCATTTGATGTAACCCTACTATTATGAAATAGACAGTAACAGATACAGACAAGTAGTAAAAAAATGAAAAAAATCCCTTTTTTTTTATGTTGCCCAACCTGCGCTGTACAAATGCATCTTGCATGATAGAATAAAAACAAACAAACTAAAAGGTATGAATCCTCATATATCAAATTGAGTGCCTCCTCTCTGGAGCAGATGCCTTTCACAAATATATAACTACTGAACCCTGAGCAAATTGTGCAAAAACAGGCAATTTTAAAAAAGCTGGAAAGGATTTTCCAGAAATTTTATTTAAAATTAGTAAGTATTTATTATTTTTGGGTTATTAAATTGTTTTATATATTATTTGTATAGAATGTATTTGCATTTTCATTTGCTTATTTGGTTTTTGGTTTGCTTTTTTATTTTTATTTAGCATTTTGAATTGCCTTGCTGTACGAAATGTGCTATACCAATAAAGTTGCCTTGCCTTTAAGATGTTTATTGAATTTGTCCCATGTTTTTGAGAGAAATCATGCTGATTTTCCCTGGTTTCAAAATTGCTGGAGCGAATTCACCAGCCACTCAGCTTTGGGCTAGTTGAACTTGGTCTCAGTGAGATGAGGCTCATTTTTAAGAAAAAAAAATGGAAATAATGGAAACCAGGAAGTTAGTCTGCTAAATTTCTTAAAACGATTCAGTCCAAATCACTCAGATGAATGAGCCCGATATCCCTCCTAATACATATTACACCACCGTTAGAACACCCTTTCGCACCTGGTTCGACATAACTTTGGTTGTGCTGCATTCAGATGCCTTTCAAAAATGTTTACACTTGTGTAACCTGAGAAAATTGGTTTGATTTATTTTAGAAACATGGGGGAAAAGGTATTGAGCAACATGGCAAGGTATGTCCCTCATATTGCAAAAAAAATGAAAAAAGGTGATAAGAAAATTACCTGAAAATTACCTAAGAGGATTATTAGATATATAAAATCATGTCATGATGAGAAAAATATATGTTTTTCTTAAGGCTTTTTTTGTTTTTTAATATTTCTTTTTTAAAAGACTATTTTCTTGTAACTTTTCAGTTTCTTGCTCATTTTGGGGCTGTTTCCTATTAAATTGCTCATGGCCTTCTTCCCACTTTTAGGAATGAATCCACCACTTTGCTCAGGTTTTAAAGGATCTATGAATCAATCCTAAAACAAATATGCATACACCAAACAAAGGATTTGACATAATTTGGATGTCATGAGTTGAGATAACACTGATTTCATGTCATGCTGCAGATGTTAAATTGACAACATTTATCAGATTATCTCTCCTCCTCACTCTCTTTTTCTCTCTCATTGTTCTGTTTTCCACCAGGCATCGCCTAATGGGGCCTACAATGAGGTCTTCACACACACACACATACACACACACACACACATATCCTTCCCTCTAACTTTTTCCATTTATCTCTGTCCAGCGAGCTGCCCAAATTAATGGCGCAGGACGTGTCCTAACGAAGTGCTCTTACGAGCTGACCTAACAAGAAGCTGGTCCCTGCAGTCTGATGGCCTCAGCTCGCCTCACTGGTCTGACATCATCTTTGTCTTCGCACTGGACAGCTCCATAACAAGCAGTCCATTCCCCTCTGAGTCTCTGTGGGCGGGACCAGGCGAATGTCTGATGAGTTTTTACAATGTTCAAACATCTCAGTGTGATTTTAAAGGTTAGAGAAGTTTGCATGTGATAGTCACTGGTGCAAGTTCCAGGACAGATTGTACTAAGATCGGGAGATGTAAACACCACTCAGATTAATCCAAAAAGCTGAAGGTGGTGGATGGTGTGTCACATGTGACGGCTGCCAGGCTGCAGACCACTAATCAATACCAACACACAACATGACTAGTTGTAATTTAGAGAGTCATCACTGTTTTTCCAACATGTTTTCATCCCGAGTCGTCACATGTTGCCTGTTTGCAGTGGATTTCTGCGTCTACATATTACGCTCTGGGTATCCCTGCTGTTAACGTTCCAGAATGCCACTACTGTGATGTCAACAAAAGCATACTGTGGGATTATGCTGCACGCGTTTATGTTTAGGTAACAAAAATCACACATTTAACCCTTGGGGCACACTCGTACCACTGTGCAAAAATGTGCTTTTCAGAATTCAGCTTTAAAACATATTTTACATGAATATTATTATCTTCTTTCCTTGAGTAAATTTTTAGCCAACAGCAGTCCTAATCATAAATATCAAATATGCATTTCAGAATTTTAACCCTTTAAATGCCAGGTTTTAGTCATGATGCTGCTGTTTTTTTGGTAAAAAAAAAAAGAAAAAACACAAAAATTGAATTATTTTCAGTATGCATACATATATACATATTTATAAACATGCTAAGTAGATTTTTTATTATTATTACTATCTACTACTAGCCTGGGATATGTAAATGATGATTTGCAGCAACATTGATTGTGACAGTGCAACTAGTGGAAGTAGCATGTACATTTCTCCATATGCCAAATATGGTAAAAAATAAATAAATAAATAAATAAACATTTTTTAAAAATATCTTCAGGTGAAAAATAGTAAAAATGTCAGATTCCAAGGCAAAAGCCCAGAATGACACCCAGAAATAATACAACGCATGTTTTTATGCTTTGATGGCAGTGGGATCAAACATTGCAGTTCAAGTTCAATATCAAACCATGTACAGATGAAAAAGTATCTTAAAGCTGAAATGTTGATCTGAGTCACAAGAACCCAGCACATTTATAACGTGTGACCTCTCCCTTACCCAGCCTGCAGGTTCTGCATCTCCAAACCATTTCGTTTATCATGAGTGAAACAACCAAAGTGACATTTTTCCCTGACACCAGGGTAACAAGTGTCGTAAATCAGATGAAGTGATCCTGCCGTTGTGCTATTTAACGTGCTGCACACCGGTGGAAATGTCAACAGGATAATGGGTATTTTACAAAAAGTAGAGCGGGGACGTTGACCCTCGCTGAGGGGGAGAAGGTGGAAGCTCAGGAAGAAGAGTAAAGACAGAAACACACTGACATTGTGAGTCTCCCAGCTACAGGTGTCATGTTCTCCAAACCTGAAAAACCGAAAACTGCAACCACATATTAGGCCTAAATGATAAATTCCCACATCTTTCTTGGCTTGCAGTGTTTAAATGGGTGCAAGGTTTGAATGTGACCAAGAATGAAATCAGTAAATTGAGAGATGTGCAAAGAGATAAACAGTGATTTGGTATGCTCAGACTGAATGCAAAGTAAATTTTAAATTGAAATGCATAAATTCACCCTGAGCAACAACATGTATGGAGATGAAGCAATGACCACGAGTTTTTTTGGTTTTTTTTATAGGCTTCTGTGTAATTATGAATTTAGATGATCCCAAAGCTATAACACCAGCCTTTTAACATACAGAGACATAAGAAAAAGAAAGAATAAACTGTCTGAATCTGACCTATTGGAACAGATCTCATTTCTCTTTGCCAAAGTTGTCAAATGCCGCCACTTTTCCAGTGCTTTCAGCATAAGATTCCACCACCAAAAGCCACCTTTTGCATCCCTGGATGGCATCACCTAGAACCCAGGTGCACAACACCTGCCACTTCCATATGATATGCACACAGGCAGTGTCACTTCAGAACATTGCTGGACAGAAACTGTCAAGTCTACATGATACAGCGTCAGGTTGAAATGCTGTGAGTCACAGAGTGATATAAGTAGCATGAAGGTGTCTGTAGGGCTGTCAGGACGGGCAGTGGATGGATCCAACAAACCCCAAACTTTCATGTGGGAGTCCATTGTCCTCTTCGGATCTGATTCATCTTTATTTTTCTTCACCTTACCATGTGCCTCCTTCCTCTAATCCTAACCATCTGTGCCAGCCACATTTGTTGACGTCCCATGTTTTTTTAGCATTTGCTTTTGTTGCCTAAACATAAGCAAGTGCAGACAGACACAAAAGAGTCCATCGCAAAGCAGCAATATGTGATGACTGTTGAACATGTTGAGCGGGCATGAGTGTTGGATAATCAGTTTCTTAGATGCCTTTTGGCAGTTTGACAACAGTTTAGTTTGATGTATATGTACTTACCCCATGTCCTCAACCCAATTGCCCAAAGAATTGGAAAGAAAAAGTTGTAGGCTTCTGCAAACCAGAGATACCAGCCCGTTCTTATTCAAAACTTGTAAAAAAAAACACTGGCACTTTGTCAGTGCTTTTGGCATAAGTGCGCAATGCTAAAAGACACCTTTCATGTGTGAATGAATCGTTGCTGGACAGCATCACTTTAGAATGCAAATGAACGGAATTTGTCGTGTGCACATGAAACACACCAGGACAGTATCAAGTCAAGTCAAGTCAAGTCAAATCAATTTTATTTATAGAACCCATTATCACAAAACATGGTTTGCCTCAGAGGGCTTTACAGTGTACGACACCCCTCTGCCCTTGGACCCTCATATCACCCCAGGAAAAACTCCTGAAAAAGAACCAGATTTAAACACTGCCAGTAACGACATAATATAATCAGCATGAGGGCGCCTATAGGATTGGCAGGAGGAGAGGTGGATGGGCCATGTGCTTTTGTTGCCTAAACATAACTATGTGCCATGTCATCTCACCATGTCCAATCGCAGTAGCGCCATAAACATAAATATCATACACAAAAGAATAACTAACTCATAATATGTAGACATGGAAGTCCACTGCAAAGCAACAACATGTAACACGTTGGGATGACAACATGTTAGAGACACACAGATTTGCATGTTTTTATGTAAGATACAGTGAAACTATATTTCAACAATGCTATGTTATGTGTAGTTAGGTTTCGGCAAAAAACCATTTGATTATGATGATGCCAACAGGAAAAGCAGCATTTTTTGGCTTAAATGCCTGACTTTGGTGGCAAAATGTGCGCTGGAAATTCAGCAGTGTCTCTGTGAAAAATGACTTCTTTTTTGGCACTATTCCCACTGGAAAAACAGTCACGGTCTGCAGGGCCGGCTCTACCCAATTTGGTACCCTAGGCGCCCTAACCCTAACCCGCATCTCCGCACCCAATAACGACACATCATATGCTCACACATAATTTAGGAACATGTCACTGTTTATTTATTTGTAATGTTAATATATATATTTTTTTTTTCTAGACAGAAAAGACTAAGTGAGGGCGCCAGTGAGCATAGAAAATTATTATTTTATTATTATTTTCCCTCGAGGCCAAGGGGGACTGGCGGCGTGGCGGCACCCCTCCAGCAGATGGCGCCCTAGGCGACCGCCTATATCGCCTATGCCAATAGCCGGCCCTGACGGTCTGCTACAAAACACCAATGTCTGGTGATTAATAAGCCACTGGAAAAACTCACTCAATCACCACTGTTTTTTTGTTGTTTGTTGGTCTCCAACTGTGTTCTGTAGCTCAGTAGACGTCTTGCTAGGGTGTCAGGCCATCCACTATCCCCTCAACCTCCTGATGACAATGTCAACAAATGTCACATTAACATTGATAAAAACTTTGATTGATACGTATGAAACATGAATATGTAACATATTTGCAGACACAAAATTTCCTTCTGGCAGTTGAGCTGCCTGCCCTGCAACATGTGGCTGCTGTCAAACAGATAAATGCAATAAGATTTTATTCCTAACCGCTACTCTCTGCTAACTGTTTGACCTGATGCTCCATTTTACGTAATGGTAGATCCTAAAGGGCTAAAAGGAGAGAGTGCACTGCTCACATTTTCTTACAATGATTTCATCACTGGAGAAATTCAATTTTCCATCATCATTTCACACAACCAGCAGTGTGGTGTGTAAGTTCAGAAGCAGAGTGTAACCCCTGAATGAACTCAAACAGAGAGGAACAAGCAAAAGAAATAAGGAAAATGAAGGTAAATACAGCTAAGAAGACAGGCAGAGGGGATTTCTTAAAAGATTATACCTGTGAGTGTTTCCTTTATTCTTTGTCAATGATCTAGGTTGCCTCTCTCCTTTATATTTGTCATGCTGCTGTCAGCTCCAGTAAAAATATGTATATCAGGACTTATTCTTCCATCAGAGGAAGCCTTTAGGTGCCATTTATTCTTGCAAATCTGTCAGCCACAAAATGTGTTTGTATATATTTTATAATAAATATAAATATAAATTTTGTTTGTGTCACAGTTACTGGCAGTGTCACACGTTCTTAAGCTGCTAAAACACTTATTTAAGATTAGAGTAGGATGGTGGTAACTTTTTAAAACATTCAATCAAGTTGGTGATTTTTCCCAAACTCACTCCTTGTCATAAGCTTTATTTTTTAAAAGTCAGGGTTTGATATGACCAATGGGCTGGGGCCCACAAAAAAAATCCCCCTAGGCTAATTTTCAGATAGTTTCTCATCACCTTTTAATCATGTTTTACAGATTGCGGGACATTTCTTGCCAAGATGCTCTTCAGGTTTTTGAAATAGGCAACTCAGTAACAGAATCTTGATTTATACTGGATCAGGGCTTCTTAGTTTTACTGTTTGATCAGAGTTTGGTCAGAGTTTGAGAGAGAGATAGAGGGGCGGGTCTGTCTCTTGATCCACTTCCATGGTTTTTGTATTGGCATGGGTGGCGGGCAATATAAAAATGCAGAAGTACAGCCTCTAGATTGAGCAACAGACCTAAGAGCCAGTGAAACTCAGCCGAATGACACATTTCACCTCATACAGCGGAGCATCTTTGCCTTGTTACTGTTACTCAAAAAAAGATGTCAGCAAACTAGCCGCACTGCTTACCCAAACAGCACGTGTGCATCGCGACCTGGCCACTTGGCTAAGATTTCCTGCAGTGAAATGCAGGTAATGATCTACAACAGTTTTGAAAATGTTAATGTGGCTGTAAAGGTCACTGTTATGTGTTATTGCCACTCCAAAGCCAAGGGACATGATAAGGGGAGGATTAGCTTGTTCACCTTCAAAATAAAATGATCTTATTTTTTGAATTGTCTACCTGACAAATCAAATGTTTGTGATTTTTTTGTTTTACATTTAAGCCGTTGAAAAAAGGAGCAAATTAGCTTTATAAAAGAAAAGAAAAAGAAAAAAACACATACGGCAATGGCAATTAAAGAAGAAATGACCGAAAAATTAGAAAGATATTAATCAAAAATAAAAGAAATTACCCTTAAAATTAGTAAAAACTAAAAAGAACAACAAGGCAAACAAGACTTTTTAAAGGGGCTCAAACATTATAATAATTATGTTATTATGATAATATATGATAAATATAGTAACAGTTATAGTTTTCCCCTAGCTTTTTAAAAAAATAAATGTCTAAATTTACTAATATCTAGCAATTTGCAATAATTTCTTACAGAATCACTCATTGCCTTTCCCCCATGTTTTTTAAAAGAATTGTACCAATTTGCTCAGGATTCAAACTTAAACTCCTTGTGAAAGGCATCTCAAAGCAGTGAAAAGTGATGTTGCTTCAGGTTTCAAAGGGTTAATTGTGCATTTCTGTTTTCATTTGCAAAAGCACTTTGGGCTGCATTTGTACTGAACATGCTTTAAAAATAAACCTGAACCTTGTGAGTGCAGAGAGCGTCAGCAGGGATGTGGGACTGAACCGTGGCCAACATCAGCTTTCCAAATTCGATGCGAGGCACTGCAGTGAGCCAGGAGAGGGGAATTTAGGAGAACTGGGTGACACGGGAATATTTGGGGAGGATGCAGCTTTCTGGATGAGTTGTTGTGATTGAGGCGAGTATTTTGGGACACGGGTGGGGGGTGCAGTGGAGTTGCAGCAGCACAGATGAGAGTTGGACTGATTCCCCAGTGGGAAACAGTAAGATTTTTCTGATGTTTTCAACTGTAAAAAATGCTACAGTAGCTCAGACAAAGAACAAGTTGAAGGACCGGTGCTGTATAATGCATGCTCTGCTAAAACAGGTCATGGAGTGTCTCATCTCAATTCAGGCGCCCTCTTGTGAGGGTTCATCACCCGCCTCTTGCATAATGCATCCAACTGCTCTGCCCCCTAAAAAAACTGCAACACCATAGAGAAATGGAGGTTCTTTCTGCCTCCTTTCTGATGTCATGAATACCACTTTGAAAACACACAGTGGATGTTGGGGTGGGTTCCATCTGCTTTGATGATAATGAAGTTTTTGAAGTGACCTCCAGACCTCTCTTTAGTTTTACAAGCCAATTATGTGGAAGGAAAGTAGAGGTTCATGTGGAGTCACAGCTCAGACTGTGATTTCTATGGTGTCTGGTTACAGATTGAGGTCTCTCTCTCTCACACTCTCTCTCTCGACTGTATGCCACTCTTCCACTCATTCATCCTCTAAGTCTCTCTCTCCTCACCATCTCTTTCTGTCAATAACTCACTTTTATTTTTGCCTCGCTCACCTCATTCCTCCCGAGGGCCAGATGCATAAAACTCTGTCGGTTCAGCTAAAAGTCTGTGAGGCAGTTCAATAAGGACAGATCAAGTGAAGGTGCATAGCCATATTTCTTGAGCTACCAAGTGAGAAAGACTGCTTACTCTAGCCAGAACCTGAGACCAGGGGCCACATATATGAAGGATGCAAAAAACCATAAATATTTTTTCAATGGATGGATTGCTTAAAGGGCCTACCTCACACAAAGACACGGAAATCAACCAGAAAGAGTCTCAAAAAGGCCAGAAAAAAATAAAATAAAATAACCACAAGGACACAAAATGACTACAGAGAGATTTAAAACAGCTGCTGCAGTGAGACACAAAAAGAGTACAGATACGAAAAGGGGTAAAACAATCACAAATAGAGGCAAATTAACTACTAAGAGACACATAATGACTACAAAGAGACACAAAATAACTGTGAAGAGATACAAAATGACTACAAAGATTTATCAGTCAGTCAGTGCTTATGATCATTCTTTAAAACTGTATCCTATATTGTGAGAGTCTTTGGAAAATTGCCGTAAAGTAAATCTTCAATTACATTTCTGATGTTTTGTAATGGTGATTGAAATATCACTGTTACATGAACATAAAATTGAATTGATGATATGGGCCCTATAAATAGCTAGAGACATCTGCTCTTGTATTGTATAGCAGCCTCGCTGCTGCAACATCATAAAGTGAAACTGTGCTTTGCTTCGTGTGCGCGTGTGCCTATTCACACTAATTATACTGGGTAATGTGCCTTTGATTGGCACAACGATCCTCCTGGATAAAAATGATGAAAAGCTTCTACAAATTATTTTTATCCTTGGAGGATGTCTTTGACCTCACTTTTCTTGTCTACTTTCTCATTTCACCCTCAGCACGAGAAAACTGTGCATGTGCTGGTCTGAAGTGCCCACATTCTCACGTCATGTTCTGTTTTCATGAATTCGTATGTGGTGTAGAGTGCATGTGTGTTATTTCCACATATCATTTATAAATCCGGTCCTATGTCTCTCTGTAACGCTCTCTCTTTATGATTAAACAGCTTCATTATGCTTTTTACCAGTTTACATACTACATACATTTATTTTTTTAAGAGACCTGTATGGAGTGTAGGTGTGTGTGTGTGTGTGTGTGTGTGTGTGTGTGTGTGTGTGTGTGTGTGTGTGTGTGTGTGTGTGTGTGTGTGTGTGTGTGTGTGTGTGTGTGTGTGTTAGTTGGTTGATCATTGAACAAATAGCAACAAGCTATAAGCAGGTTGTTGTCTGGAGGCAGCTTGTTGTAAAGTCAGTAACTGTGAAATTGATTGTCATTACTTTGCTGCTGATGTATTTGATGTCCATTGACTGACAGAGAGAATGTGTGTACAAGGAAAATTCTCCAGGAAAACACACACAGTCATGTTTCCATAATTTCAAAGGACATTAAATTTACTTACATTCTTTTCCTGGAGACTAACCCAACCACAACCAACTGTTACCTAGCAAATTAAATGATTTGATTTCTTTCAAAAAAAAAAAACATGGGAAGAACCACGAATTACAAAGAAAAGAAAATTAACTGATTTTTTTTAAATGAACTTAGCAAAAAGTGCTTAAAAATTATAGAATTCTACAACATACTTTAAATATGCAATATTACAATTCTAAATGTAGTATATTTCCCTTGCTTTTTTCTTTTTTTTCCCTACACATTTTCCATAGCTTTAAAAATATATATCTACATATTCTAAATCTAATAATTCTAATATACCTTTTTTTTTATGTTTTTAAAGAAATTGCACCAATTTTCTCAGGGTTCAAAGGTTTGAATGAAATCTGAAGCAACATCACTTGTCTTGTGCCGCTTTCACATGCCTTTCACATGTAAAGGGTTAACCTAACCCCAACCTTAAACCCGGCCAGCACAGAAAGATTTTTCTAATCTTAACAGATGTTGAAAATGTAAAAGACTCATCATATAATGATATGTAAGGATACTGTATATGTGACATTTTTGTTCTTCTTGTGTGTGGAGAGCAACAATTTTGGGCAAAACAACACACACTAACAGTCACTGTCTACCATAATAATAATAATACAGACTCTTGATTTCTTTCATGATCACTACAGAGAACTAGTTGGTAGTTTTTACATACATTTTTATGTAAAATTCATGAAGGGAAAAAAAAATTTAAAAAATATGGACAAAGTCATTGAGACAGGTTGAACAAATTCCATTAATTATTGTATTAAACTCTGAGACCAAAAGTCCAAAAGTAAATGCTTTTTGGAATGAGATTCATAAAGCATTAGTGACTATATTTTGGACAAACAACTATATTTAAATGGTATGACCTTTTAAAAGAAGAAAGAAAAGAAAAGAAATAGCTTCAGCCGAATGCCCCATCTATAGAGAACTGGCATGATAGCATATATAAAATATTTTACATAAAAACTTTTCAATGAGGCTTTGGAAATTAACCTCAAAATTTGGAAGACAAGTACTTAAGAAGACTATGTGAGTGTTCTTACTAAGTGAAACCAAATAAAGGAAAATGCGTCCAAAATAGAAAGAAAGAAATCCTCCAAGATTCATTTGAGTACTGCCAATCCTCAAAGTTCTCAATATGTTCTCATCACATGACCGTCAGTGACCTTCCACATTGATTTTTGACATTTTAGGTTAGCTGTATATGCTGCAGAATGCAGTTACAGTAATGTCAACAAATGCACATGGTGGAATGAAGCAGCATGACCATTATGTTTATGCAATAGCAGAGACTGCCACGAAGGTTAGAATTAGGCATAGGATTTTTTTCTTCTTCCTTCATCATACCAAATCTCACATCCACATGATAAACCACCTCGGACCCCCACACGAAAGTCAATTGTTTTTCTGGGACCCATCCACCTTTCAACCTGTCCACCCTATAAGCGCACTTGTGCTCCTTATATTACACATTTTTACCAGCAGTGTTATTACCTTACGCCGTCCTTCAACATTTTCTTGCATGCACGACCGTTTCTGTCCAGCTGCGTTGTCAAGTGACACCACCCGTACGCTTTGTATATGGAAGTCCCCCGGTACCAGCTATACCGCTATTCACTGGTGTATTATAACAACGTTACCATTTCTGTCTGGGTGCGTTCTCATCTGAAGCCATCCAACCATGTTCCAGTTGGACATAAAGGTGACCTTTAACGTCACACACTCATACGTCGAAAGCACTGACAGAGTGGTGCTATTTGACAAGTTTGGAGCAGGCTGGTCAACTCATCATTGCAGTTGTACTTGTCGAAAGTGTTTGATCATTTAATTCATGAAAAAGCTCATTTTATAAACTCTATGTTTTTCATTCAAAAATCGTAATATGTAAAGTAACTAAAGATGTCAAATGAATGCAGTTAAGAAAACGGACAAATTTCCCACTGAAATGTAATGGAGTAAAATTATAAAATGACATGAAAAAAAATATACTTAAGTAAAGTACAAGTACCTCAAATTTGTGCTTAAGTACAATACTTGAGTAGATGCGGTCTGTTACATTTCACCACAGGAGGCGGTGTAGTGTTTGTTACCACATCGATGAGCCTGTTTATTCCTAGTATTAACATGTGTCTCAGGTGATCAGATTACAAGTGGCCAGGGCTTGGTGTGTTCCAGTTGAACTGGAAAGTTGGAATATCCAAGTTCATAGTCAGAAATTTCAACTGGAACGCCCCCCGAGATCAGCAATTGTATGGCTGCTCAGTGCATGAACAGTAGTAAACACTATGATAATACAACATTTTTTAGCTCTCCTGTATTATTTGTGTCAAATTAAATCCGCTTGTACACATGGTACTGCTCATCTTCTATCGTTATGATATTGATGTGTACAAGTACAACAGAGCGTTCTTATTTTAGCAGGTATTGCTAACAATGGCTAATTCTGGTATTGGTATCTGGTATGGGGGTGGGCAGTGCAGGGATGGAGTTCAGCATCCTGACAGCCTGGTGGACAAAGCTGTCCCGCAGTCTGCTGGTCCTGGCCCGCAGGCTCTGCAATCTCCTCCCTGTTGGCAGTAGGCTGAAGAGGCTGTGTGACGGGTGGGTGGGGTCACTCACAATGCCAAGGGCTTTGCGGGTGAGACAAGAGGTGTAGAGGTCTTCTCAGCTGCTCTCACGATGCGCTGGAGGTTCTTCCTGCAGGACGTGGAGCAGGCACTGTACCACACGGTGATGCTGCTGGTCAGGACGCTCTCTGTAGAAGGTGTGCATGATGGGGGCCGGGGCTCTAGCTTTCCTCAGTTTGCGGAGGAAGTAGAGACGCTGGTTCGCTTTCTTGGCCAGCGATGTGGTGTTGATGGTCCAGGAGAGGTCCTTAGTGATGTGCACACCCAGGAATTTGGTGCTGCTCACCCACTCCACCATGGCACCATTGATGGTTAGAGGAGCGTGCTGGAAGGGGTCCAGGGAGGGTGGGAGGATAGTCTTGATGTGTTTCAACACTAGCCGTTCGAAGCACTTATTCCAACTCATCAAATATTGCTGCTTTGTCAGTGGATCTACAATTCTAAATAACACATTCTCGAACTGCATTTAAATTAAAGCTTGTGTATTGTGTCTTTTCAAAATAAACTTATTTTGTGCTGCTGAACATAAATTATTTTGAGGATCTCTTCACTCATTTTCCAGCAGCCTTTGTGTCATTGAACATAAATTTAACCAAATCCACATGCAGATTTGTATATGCAAAAAAATCATGGTGAAAGCTTTTTGATATTAATATGGGGAGTGATCATTTCAGGTGCAGATGTTCTCTCATTAATGAACTCCACTGTAACACCAGAACATGTCTCGTCTCCAGTCTTCTTTAACACCTTTTCTTTGAGGGACTTATTTTGCTCCCAAAAAGATAATTAAACTGAATGCTGATTACACTCCATCACTTGCTTTTAAGCCCTTTTTTGCCTTTTCCTTGTTTCCTTGTGAATTTTAGATGGAAAGTGTTTTATCTGTCGTGTACATTCATTCTTTCCTAATGTGACTGCTCATGCACGACCAGCTTTAATAAAGTGCTTTAAAAAATTCAAAACCTCTCCCTCTGCCTTCCCTTTCATTTTGAAAACATCTTTTTCTGTCAACAGATATATATGTTTTTGTGTATTTTGAAGCACTGATAAACTTCCTCTATCTGAACCAGTGATAAAACTGTCTCTTTCTTTCCACTGAAATACTGATAATCTATCCCTCTGCCTCTTTCTCTCTCTGAAATGGTGGTAAGCAGTGTTTCTCTCTCTTCTCATAAACAGTGATTAAAGAAAAACAATCTTTTGCTCTCTTCCAACTAAATTCAGTTCTCCTGAATTCTTCCACTGGTCCATCCAACTCGTTGACATGTTTTAATAATACCGTTTCTGTTTCTTTATCTTTCTTGTGCCTCCATATGCTGCTTTTTGTTTTCACTTTCTATCTTTGGCTCTTTACATTGAACATGGTGCAGGACGAAGAGAAAACAATCCAGAGAGAAAAGATAAGTGTGTTTTCTTTTGTTCCCGTGCATCATATCTGCCAGTGACACCTTCTTCAACAAATGAATGATAATGCAAAATTAATGGCTCTCCTTCAAGGAAGGGAAGTAACTCATGTCCTTTGTGAGTTATTGATAACACTTAGAATTCTCTATATTTTCGAGGATAATTAATAATGAATGTAATTACAGCACAGCCATTAACCAAAAACGAAATGCTGTGCAGCACTTTGGAAATGAATTCTTGAGTATAGCTTTAAATGAGATTTTAATCAAAAAGCAGCAATGATGCTCTTAAAAAAACACACCCACATTCAACAGCACAAAAGCAGTTGGAAAAGTGATGATTAGATGCTGAAGATCATCTTTGTTCAAGGGTATAAAAATCCACTAGAGATGCAGCAACGGATTGCTAAAAGACAATGACGTTTGCTGGCATAGAAGCCACTGGAAAAGCGACCAAAGGCCACTAAAAACCATACATTTTCAGTGGCACAAAAGCTGCTGTAAAAGTGGGGATGGAGCCCTAAAAACATTCACATACAACTGTAAGATTAATCTCTTGAAGGCAGCAACGTTCAGTGGCACAAAGGCCGCTGGAAAAGTGAGGATGGCCCTTGACCCTGGATAAGCAGCAAAAGGTCCATAAAAAAAAAAACGTCCATATACACAACCCATGTTCCATGGCACAATAGACACTAAAAAGTGGGGATGGGACCGTAAAAAAATCAGCCGACCAGAAGCCACTAATTGCTAAAAGACAACGACCTTCAGTGGCATGAAAGCAGATGGAAAATGATGGTGCCCTAAAAATACCCATGTTCAACAGCACAAAAGCCACTGGAGGAGCAATGATGGATCACTTAAAGACAGCGATGTTCTGTGGCACAAAAGCCAGTGGAAAAACAATGACCTAAAAAAACACCAAGTTCAACAACATGAAAGCTGCTGAAAAGTAATAGTGAGACCCTGAAAAAAACATCCAGGTTCAACAATATAAAAGCTGTTGGGAAAGTTGCAAGGAGATGATGAACAACATTCATGATTAGCAGCACGAAAGCCACTGGAACAGCAGCAAAAGCCGCCAGAAAAGGATTGCTAAGATACGGCGATGTTCTGTGGCACAAAAGCCACTGGAAAAGCAGTAACAGGCTATTATAAACCAACCATGTTCCATTGCACAAAAGGCACTTGGAAAGCAGCAATGAACCGCTAAAAGATAGTGACACTGGGCGGCACAAAAGCAACTGGAAAAGAAGCAATAAGTTGCTTTAACTACCCATGTTCAGTGGCACAAAAATCACTGAAAAATTATTAACCAGACCCTGTAAAAACACCCACATTCAACAACACAAAAGCTGTTGGTGAAATGGCAATGGAACTAAAAACAACATTCACGTTCAGCAGCACAAAAGCCTCTTGAAGAGCAGCAACAGCCGCTGGAAAAGTGGCAATGGATCGCTAAAATACAGCAATATTCGGTGACACAAAAGCCACTTGAAAAGCTGTAAAAGGTCGGTATAAGTCACCCATGTTTAAAGGCACAAAAGCTGCTGGAAAAGTAGAAATGTGTCCCTAAAAAAAACTTTCACATTCTGCCATACAAAAGCCACTAGAAAAGCAGCAATGGATCACTAAAGACAGCGATGTTCAGTGGCACAAAAGCCACAGGAGAAGCAGTAATGGATTGCTAGACAGCAATGCTTGGTCACAAAAGACTAATAGAAAAGCAACGACAGGAGCCTAAAAAACACCTATGTTCAATATGAAAAAAAGGGGCTGAAAAAGTAGTGAAGCAACCCTGAAAAACAACACGTTCAACAACACAAAATCTATTGGGAAAATGGCGATGGGACGATAAACATTTACGTTCAGCAGCACAAAAGCCGCTGGAACAAAAGCGATGGATAAAAAAGGTCAACATTCAATGGCACAAAATGCACTTAAAAAGCAGCAAAAGATTACGATAAACAATAAACTTATTTTTAATGGCACAAAAGCCATCGGAAAAGTAACGATGAATCTCTATAAGATAGTGGCATTTGGTGTCACAAAAGTCACTGGAAATGCAGCAACAGGTTGATAAAAAGTCTCACATTAAGCAGCACAAAACTCAATGGAAAAATTGAGGGTGGGACTCTGAAAAACCTTCACATTCAACCGCACAAGAGCCATTGTAGAAGCAGCAATTACTTGCTAAAATTGACACAAAAAGCCTTTGGAAAAGCAGTGATAGTAACGCCCACATTCAGCTTCACAAAAGCTGCTGAAAAGCAGCCACTGGTCACTAAAAACAACCATTGTTGTTGTCTGTTCTTCTAAAAGACTCATGCAGTTCTGCAGCCATCTCACCCAAGTATCCTGCTTTTTTCCCTCAGCGGGCAAGTTTCGCCAGATAAAATTTCATGTGACTGCAGCTCCAATCAGCACAACTGTGGTGGCTCTTTGTTGCACCTCAGCAGGTGTAAAAATCTACCAGATGGGTTTTCAGTCAAAGTGGGTCAGTCCGGGCAGGGTGGAGACGCACCACCTGCTGCCTCTAGGGCGCTAACAGAAAAGCAGGAGCAGCATCCATATATCAAAAAGCTCTTAAGTCCCTGTTACACTGACTCCCCCACATCCACTTATTTACACATTTTTGCCACCTTAACAAGCTGTGGATATACTGAAAAAAACAATGTCAAATTCAATAAAACGTTTGGTCCCAGGACCACTATAGCGCCACTCACGTGCACTCCATTACATAATTTTCAATAAACCTAACAGATTGAGGTGTAAACATTAAAGAAATATAAAAATATCTTCGCTCTTTCTCAGCCTCGGCTCACAGTGCTCGGCTCTCCACAGTTCCCCCGGCACAGACATTGGTCCCACGATGAAGGATAAGCTGACCCTTCACCACAAGCATCAATCAGCCTCGTTATCTCGACCGCCGGGTGCCTCCTGGAGGAAAGGTAATATCTAACCTCTGGTATTGAAAGATCTGCTCCTAGAGCACTTTTCTGCTCATCTCAAACACTAACAGTAATACTCCTAGTACTCACCTCTGGACCCAGAGATATTTTCAGTATCACCAAAAAACATGCAGGGAACTCATTTTAACATAAAGCAGATAAAAAAGGAAATGAAGAAGTCAGTGATGACAACACAGTGCTAAATCTGCTCTGTACTCTTTACTTTTGTTGTTAAATAGAACACAGTGGAGGTAATGAGTTAATGTCACTTCAGGTGCAACTTATTCGTTATCACCATTTTCTGATCTCTTGAATAAGAAGCAAAGGATGTGTTTCATGTGATTTACTTACTTACTTTAAAATTTTACGATTTCACACAAACCGGCTGTCACTTTTATAGATCTAATTGTCACACTGATAATGTTTCTTGCTCCATCTGACTTCATTGTAGAAATTAGTTGATTAGTATGAGTACAGTGTTATCATAACTGTTGGAACTGATGGACTGAACTGCAGTTACCAAGTTGTAGAAATGCAATTTTTCTGAAGGTGTTGCATTTCTGGACAACAGTGTATCGCCTAAAATCCTAGAAACGTCCTTAAATCGTGAAGTGTCCTGAAATCTAAGAAATGTCCTGAAATCTTAGAAACGTCCTGAAAGACGAGAAACAGCCTTAAATCCAAAATGTTCTAAAATCCTAGAAATAAATGCTGCTGCTGATCCCTGCCCTGCTGTCATTTTGCAAAAGTGGCCCTCATGTAAAGAAGGTGGGTCAGTTCTCCCTGATTTATGTCATTTATTCCAGCTCTCTTAAATTTGAGGATCTGCTTCTTTTCCTGTGTTACATCACTGTAAACTGAAGATGTTTGAGTTTTGAATTATTTTTCTTTGTGATAAAATGAGTGTGATTTCTTTTTCTCAGTATTTTCTGAGCTCAGTGTTTCCGCCCCTCCCTGTGTCCTGCTCCTCCACCTGTGTGCATACCTGCCCTTCATTAACCCTCTCAGTATAAACTCTCTGCCTGCCCAGAAACTCTCCTTTGCAACTTTGCTGCTCCTGATGTTGTTTCTCGCTTGTTTTTGCTCCACTTGTGTGATTGCTTTTGGTTTTGTTTGTCTTTACTAACAGTGAACCTGCTGCAAACCCTTACCCTGCCGTTAGAATAGCACTGATCCAACAATTTGTCTCTCAGTACCAATTCCAACACTTCAGCTCACAGTTTCTGTTGATGCCAAGTTCATATCTGGATCCAGGGCTCTTTTTTCCTTAAATTTGACTGCATTTACAAGCGATTGCTGCAATAGTAGAGCTTGAAAGAGTAGCCTGAATGTAAGTGCTAGATGGAAAGTAAAAAATTGTGATTAACGTGGTCACATCATGACTAAAACCTGATTTATGTATTAAGGTCCATACCAGTGCCAGTAGTGGTTCAGCATGTCAGATTGGTGCATACTGACAAATTAACCCCTTTAAACCTGAGCAAATTGATTAGATTTTTTCGAAAATCATGGCTCGAAAGTGTATGAGCAACTTAAAAAGACATGGCACAAAGTTAGCAAGAACTCAGTAAAACGTTAAAAGAAAATTACTTGAAAATAAGCACACAAAAAAGAGAAGAGAGGGGTTAAAAAAAGAGAGCAAGAGAGAGAGAGAAAGAAAGAGAGAGACAGCGCAAGAAAATTAACCCAAAATATTGCTGGAAATTGAAAAAAAAATCACTTTTTTCTTTATTTAAATTTTTAATTATAAGTTTAATAAAATAATTTTCAGGGTTTAAAAAAAAATCTATTTTTTTCTTTAGGATAACTTACATTTTTATTTATAATAATTCTGAATATAGGTCTTTGGCCAATTTTGGCCAATTTTCCTTTTTTTCGTTTTTTAAATTTCCCCCTAAATAAAATCATTTTCAGGGTTTTCTTCTCACCCTTTGTCACCCTCCTTTACTAATTTCTTTCAGTGTGCAGGGCATGTCTCGCTAAGTTGCTCATTACTTTTTCACCCGTGTTTTTGAATGAAATCAAACCCATTTAATCAGGTTTCAAGGGGTTAAACAGCTTTTAAAAGGCATCCAAATGTCGTACAAGAAAACTGTTTTCCTTTTTAATGTTGTCACATTAAGGCTAAAACCTCAGTGCCAGTAGAGGTTTGGCATACTGGCTTAGTGCATACTTACAAATAAAAGCCCTTTATCCGACTTCTACTGCTGAGTCTGCCTGTCTCAGATTTGAATGGTAACACTGACAGCATCCACTAGATGTCAGTACTGTGTTTGTGTTAGCAGTGTTGAAGGATACAGGAAGGAAGTGGATGTGTTTTTGGTTAGACAAAGAGATAATCCATGAAATGCTGTGTATTTTTGAGTCATGGGGGTAATAAGTATTTATCTATCAGTAAGTTTTCTGTCTTGTTGCCTTCCGATTTGCCACTTCCGTGTGTACATCAACACACTGTAATCACTGGGTCAGAAATGACTTATTCTGGTTCACTAAAGTGCTAATGAAACACAGTTAACTTAGGCCTGCACTCATGGATTTTTTTAAAAAATAATAATAATGTTTTTCCTTTTTACAATTATTATTATTATTAGTAGTAGTAGTAGTAGTATTGTTGTTGTTGTTGTTGTTGTTGTTGTTGTTGTTGTTGTTGTTGTTGTTGTTGTTGTTGTTGTAGTTGTTATGTTATTTACCCAAACAAATATGTTATTTTAAATCAGTTATTCTGACCAGCTGTCTAACATCTTAAAAACTCTTACATATGTATTAATAGTTGAACAAAACAATGTGTAGTAGATGTCCAAAACAGCAAAGGATATATATTATATGAACTAACAGTCACTTACATTTTTTTAAAAAAGAGTTGACTGTGACAATATATTTCACACATTTTTCATTGGTGCTGTATTTATTATCTTTTAAATGAGTTGCCAACTGATCTGACACTAATAAATCATTTTAAGTTGTTTTTTTTAAGAAAAGTTTAAATAAATGTCCAATTACATTTTCTCAACTACGATATTATTCTATTTTTCTCCTTTGCGACAGTAAGTTGAATTTTTCTGGATTACGGACAAAACAAGACATTTGGAAAAACAAATTTTTGGAAAACACATTTTTCATCACATTTAATATACCAAACAACTAGTCAATTAACCAAGAAAATAACCAGCAGATTATTGACAATAAATAAATGGTTAATTGCAGCCCTTCTGGCCACATTTAAGTTTTGGGCAAATGACAGTATTATAAATAATAACAGTAACACTACATTAAAACAACCTCTTGTCTTGGATAGCTTTCTAATAATGAGTACCAAGTAAAATAAACACATTGACCCAATTGGTTCAGTTTTGTGATTTTTTTTGTGTGTGTGTGTGTGTGTGTGTGTGTGTGTGTGTGTGTATGTGTGTGTGTGTGCGTGTGTGTGTGTGTGTGTGTTTCTATGTCAGGAAGCTTGTCTTGTCATATTACTGCCTCATATTCTAGATAGTAGTAGTTTTGAATCTATTAGTCTTTGTTTTTATTTCCATTTACATCTATTGTATCCACCTGATGGATATGACTTTGGCCCCTGAAATTTCCATATAAATATGCAATTTAGTCTGAAACCCGAGGGGCAGTAATGTGCCAGAGAAGTGTCAAGCCGGACTAATTTTACATACATATAAACTGATACAACTGTTAAGGAGTTTGTTTGCACAGGTTTTATTTTAATTTTTGGCACTTCATATCGCTATTTACTTTTGGAGAAACAACTTCTTTCATAAAGTATGGAATCTTTATCTTATATTTGCGTGGTGTCACTCTGTTGTGTTGTGATTGATAGGTCTAATTATCTTTGAAACTAAATTTTAAACAGGAATGTAAGACACTGCAGTTGTTAGTAATTAAAGCAAATTTGGGTAGTGGAGACAAAAATGGTAAAGCTGCTACAACCCATGTGCCTGCAGCAGCACTCGTGCTTCATACCAAACCTGCATAAGTCAGTGCCCCACTTGGGCCACCGCAGTAAAAAAAAAAAAAAAAAAAAAAAAGTCTTGACATGCCACTGGTTGAGGCAGATGTTATAACATGACTATACATTAACATGCTCTACATCAGCCTCAATATTGTCCCAGGATCAAAGCAACAGCAAAATGAACAAAGTAGCTACAGTCAGACTAAAGACAGCGAGAGAGAAATGAAGAGAGATTTTAAGGAAATGCAAAGTAGATAGGATGACTGAGAAGAATAATAAGAGATAAGACAGAGAAAAGGGACCAGATGGATGGAAAAGTGGGAAGTGATAGAGCTGGAAAAGGATGTTAGAGAAGGAGAACTTAAATCTAAAGTAAAAAGGAAAAGAGGAAAGACATACAGGGGTAAGGATAAGTGTGTGTGTTTGGGGGGGGGTGCAAGCAAAGGAGAGATCCAGATGTGACTGAGGCCCACAATGGCCTGTCAATGGTGGTCAGGTGGATTGTCAGTGCGTCGCTGTAGCAGCAGAAAAAAAGCTGAAAAGCACTGCAGCACTGACATCTAGTGGACAGAAAACCAACAGCAACTTAGTATCAGAGGATACTTGGACTAACATACTGAAACTACACTGCTTAACTCAGTTCAAAGTGGAACACAAAGCTCATAATTCAAAAGCAAAATTATCCAAAATCTCCATGTACTCTGAGGTTAGCCCATACTGACACACTGGAGGGATATCTTTTACACTCTCTCTCAGATGTTTAACACCAGATCAGAACCAGACCCCCTGGTGGATCTGTTTGGGGTCATGGAGAGGGAGACGCAACTCACTACAGAAAAAACGGCGCACTTTAGCCTTTGACTCACTTCTGGTTGGGTTAGCAATGCTGCTCAGGTGGAGGAATACTTCCCCACCCACTCATGCACAATGGTGGTTACTTTCATTGTCATGTCCTGCTTAAAACTTTAGAAAATCACCCACTTTAGCAGTGAATTTATTCTAAAAGCATTCCAGACAATGTAAAGGCCCGACGTTTAGGCCTAGTCCACACGTACACGTGTATTTAAAAAAAAAAAAACATATTTTCTTACCCCAGATTTTTTAAATCCTGTAATTTTTTTCTTTTTTAAAAACACTGTCCATGTCAAAAGGTAGGCTGTTAAGCAATGTCAAGCACATGCCAAAGCAACAGGTGGTGATGTAACCTCTAAGGCGATGGCCAATCAGGAGCATGAAATCATTACCACTGCGCATCACAGGGGAGACTGAAGTGAAGTTACACCCACTCTGTCCTTGTGAGCAGCGCTAATCAGGCATGTCCCAGCTGCTTGTCAGCCGCGGCACAACAAGAGAAACGGTGGCTCGCCTTTGTTTTTTTCCACGTGCTGTGTGGGATTTTCAGAAGAAATAGACAGTGAAAATGCTGTTTTGATAATTATAATGACTCTATACCACCTTTTATCACAGTTTCAGTGTCTTTATCTGTCACAGAGATGAGAAAATACAAATAGAGTGGTGAAGAGATGAAGTGTTTTTGTAGGCCAACCAGGAAGATAGCATCACACTGGTTTCCCTTGCAAAAAACCTTATGGGCTTTTTGAATGGGATTTTTGGTTATCGCCAAAAATATGCTCTGTGATGAAAACGAGTTTATGATATGTTTTGAGGCGTACATGTAATCAGAAGCAAAAAGCAATTGTTAGGCTAAACACGACTACATTGTGGTCGCACAACTTAAACGTCACAACTACAAACACTGTAAAAACTTGTTGAAATACGATCGAAAAATATTATAAACAGATAAATCTTCAAGTTCCAGTGCGACTCTGTAAAGCTGTAAAGCCGGGCAAGTGGGATCTTTAGCCTGTGTTAACCACAGACCTTATTTAAGGCATTTTACCGCAGAGGGAACCAAAAGTGCAAAAGGGCTACCGGACTTCCACATTTTGGGACTCATTACTTTCTGCTTCTGTTTCAAAGAAGAAAATTTTGGGGCTTCAGAGGCAAGCAGAGGATCATACTGGGATGTGCTTTGGTACGTCGGTGTTGTTTGAGAAAAAGGAAAGGTCTGAAAGGCAGGCATGCCAACGTGGATCTTAGCAAAGGGTCGCAGCAGTTAATTCTGAGAACTGAGAAAACTGTAGAAGGCGAGAATGAAGATGGCTTCTAGAGTTTGGGTTACGTAAGGAATGCAGGAATGAAGCAAGGACTTTGGGCTGGCTCTTGGCGTGTGAGGCTTCTGAGCAGTGAGGGGATCTGGGGGTGACCATGAGCTGGGCCGGGACAGCTGGTTTGGAGCTTGGAGGTAAACGAAATGCCGCTGACGTAGACTTTGATGGTCTGGGTTTTGATTCTCATGGCAGAATGGGCCTGGGTGATAAAACAGGTTATGGTATTGAAATCAAGCAATGGAAAAGTTATATTATGCCTGTTGTGAAAGTGGTGGAAACAATTCCAAGCAGACCAATATGATGAGAGGGTTGCAGGGGTGTTCTGGAGTTCTGGGATTCCATGATCAGGGGCATAAGAGCCAGATTTAAATGTTGAAAGTCAAGGCCGAATATGGAGGAACCGGAATTTGGTGTTTGTCTGCATAAGGGGCCAAGCTTCTGAACTTCTGAAAAGAGAAACGAGAGAGTGAGTCAGCGATAGCATTGAAGTGGCCTGGAGCGTGAGCTGTGCAGAGAATGTACTGGTGTGTGAAGGAGTGCCAGGTTAGCTGACACAAGAACGGCATGATAGATGGGGAGTTGGAGCAACCTTTGTTTATGATATCAACGACTGCGAGATTGTCTGAGTAGATGAGGACAGATTTGCGGCACCACTCGTAGCCCCAAAAGGTGGCAATGATTATAATGGGGTAGATCTTGTAGAGAGAAGATAAAGTGACCTGGTATTTTCTTTCCAGCTCTGTGGGCAATTCGTCTACAAACCATTTTCTTTTGTAAAAGCCCCCAAAACCAGCAGATGGAGCTGTGTCATTGAACAGGTTGATGTCATGAGGGTGAGTCAGGTGGTCGTCATAGAAGGAGATCCTATTCCAGTTGCCAAGGAGATATAGCCAGAAGTGGAGCCCGGCACGGCTTGATGTGTCAAGAGAGTTGGAGGTCAAGAGCCATGTGACAGAAGAAGTGATAGATAACAGGTGAGTTATGAAGGCCCACCCCTGGGGAATGATGCAGAGTGCAAAATTGAGGTGGCCCAGGAGGGAAAGGAGCTGATGTTTGGTGCAGCTCGAGGCAAGGAGAAAATTCAAGATCAAAAGGCTGATGTGACTGAGCTTTTCAGTTGGAAGTGAGGCCTGAAACAGTTCTGTATTGAGATTGACACCGAGGAACTCAAGGGATGTGGTTTTCTCCGCGGACAAAGGGATGCCTAGGTTGGAGAAAACTGATGTGAGTGCAGTGAGACCAGAAGCCACCAGCAAAGAGGGAGGGGTGACATCAAGGAACAGAAGGTTGTGGGTGTTCGACAGGATCCAGCAAAGGGCTTCCGACAAGATGTTGAAGAGTTTTACAGCCAAAGGGAGAATGGGGAGAACCTTGGAAGTACTGGTGATGTCCACTTTAGAGAGCCAGGACCCTTTCTTGGCACAGTTGATGAGGGCTATGGGATGGTTGACAATAGCGTAGTGGAGGGAAAAGTCTTTGCTTGGGATCAGGCTGTTAATGCTAGGGATGGTGCAACCATGGGAAGCTGAGAGATCCATTCTAATGCATTTCTTTCTAGTTGCGATGCCGAGGGGTCTGATGTGGAAAGTCAGGCGTGCATGGCCTCCTCCCCAGAAGGAGCAGAAATGGAGAAAGCGGCACTGTGACATGTTGCAACCAGCATCACTGAAGTTGTTGCAGATAGCTCGACCCCCGTGGTACATAATGGGCCTGCCTTTTTTGTCTATGCCACCGGTTGCAGGAAAGATGGCGGGAGAGGGAGATACTGGCTTTGGAGGGCTGGGTGCCAGAGGGGCTGCCGCTGACAAATGGGAGAAGGATGTGAGTCGTGCTGAGGGTGGGCGAGGCTTGGCGTGGGTGGGAATTGAGCAAGACGAGGCTGGGTGAGAGGTAACAGCACATGGGGAGCATTGCAGGGCAGCACAAATAGCAAAGATGCGGCAGTAAATTTCATTGTCCAGACTGCCCCAGTAAATGTCTTCATTAAACTGTTGAAGACAGGCTGCAGCTTCTGTATAAAGTGGACATTATTGTTGGTAAAATGGTCAAATGGTTGGTAAAAACCATTGCCACCAAAGCGGAGGGCCAGATTGAGAGTGATTGCCAAGTAGTCGTCCATTTCCTGTTTACAGGCAGGGTAACAGGAACACAGAACATCCCTAAAGAGGGAGAAAGTATATACAAATTCTGTGGGTGTTCTTCAAGAAATCTGCCCCCAGGAGGCTGGTGTAGACAATCTGATTACAGAGACTGGAGGGAACAGGAGAGGGACGGGAGATGAAAGTGTTGGGATGGCAGATGAGAAGATTAGCTGTGGCCAGGGAGAAGGCAGGTGATGCCCGCAGCAACAGAAAATGATAAGAACAGAGACCAGAAGGACCTACATCATGCACAGGATGAGAGGGAAAAGTCATGGCATCCCGGTGCCAATGGCCCCGGACGATACAGGTTGGGACGCCAAGGCAAGAGCCTCTGTCAAGGCTGGCTGCCGCGGGTGTTGTAGGTGAATGGTAGGGGGCACTGACATCCCAGTGCCAGATGCCCCAGTGAAGGTTAGGAGGGTATTTAAGCCAAAAGAGGCACAGTTGAGGTGTGGTCCCGCTCCTGAAACTCTGCTGGACAGCTTCACGAAAAAGCAATGTTTCTGAAAATATCCGTGTACATGTGGACAAGGCCTTAGATGCAGTTTAACTACACTAAACACTATTCACTCACTTATTTTACAAATTTCTATATGTGTGTTTTTTTAACATTTCTTTTTTGTCACCCTTATTTATGTTATTATGTTTCATTTTTGTTTGGATACATTGAAGCCAGCTGCTGTTGATATATACCTATGCTTATCTCATATCCCTGCAATAAACATTCAGCACTGCACTTTGATATATACTGACAAATTTCCATAAAAATGATTTTGACACAAGTAAAAAGAAAAGGTACACTGAAATGATACTTATGAAACACCCATAATATATCCATGGTTTTCAGAAGCACACAGCTCCATAGTTTTCTTCTGTCGCCCAATCACCTCCAACTTCCAGGCGAGTAAGGATCATTTCTGTGGTGTTTGTGATCATTGTGACTGTTTGTGAGTGTTTGGGACTGTCTGTATGTACTGTACTGTGTGTATGCTTGGGTTGTCTGTTCTGTCTGTCTGTGTTGCAGGGGCTGGGCGTGGCTTCCGGGTGCTGGAGCTCTGGGCACACTCTCTCACCTGCGCCTCATCTGCAGTCATCCTCAGTTTGAGATTCACTTTGTGCCTTTTTTTGATTTGCTCTTGTGCTTCTTGGATTTTTGCTCATTGCGCCTTTTGTGTTTTCTCCAGTGCCTCTTGTCTCCATGCTCCAGCGCCTCACCACCCAGCCCCTCACCTTTGTGTTCAGCCACCACCTCGGGATCTTCACCACCCTCCAGCTCACCAACCTCACCTGCCAACGCTGCCTGCACCATCGTCAACCTCACCTGCCATCCATGCCCACATGGTCCCCGGCTCCCTTCCCCCACTACCATTCCCTTCCATTACAATATTCTAATTAAATACATTATCTGTTACTTCTCAATCCTGTCTGAGTGTTTGCTTGTGGGTCCTTCCCCATCCACAGTTCCCAGCCACCACATTTTTCATTTCCCTCTTGGATAGAAAACAAATAAATGTATTTCCCAAAATATTCTATTGCTTTAAAGAGGCATTCTGTCCTTACAAAAGTCAATAAAAACCAGATAGGTTTGACATAGTTTTGGGACTCTGGTACAAAAGGACCATGTCCAGATGTGCACAGTCACATCTTAAAACAGATTTATTTTTTATTATGTTTAGATAGAAAACCTGATTGGTATTGTGATATCTTGTTGGCTTATTTGCGTGGCCATGTTATATCATACTGACAGCAGTTTCTGTGTCATGCTTGAAACAAACAGCTCATTGTGACTGCCACTGTTAAATAAACAGAACTGTATTGTCATGGTTAGTCTGTGATAAATGAATTCAGAGTGCCTGAAATGCTGCTTCCATTTCCCAACAGACAACTTTTAATGATGACAGGCAGCACTGCATATCATCATCAGCTGTCAGAAAAATCTCACCAACATCTGCCTGTCAAAAATAAGAAAAGCTTGTCTTCCATTTTTAAACATGCATTTTTTTATGTTTTGCAAAGAGTTTTCATTGTTTGGCTTGCTCCCTGGGTAATTTGGGGGCTTTTTATGCCACAGAAACAATACGGGCCTTCAAGAACACCATCAGCTGTTGCAGAAGAAACCCTGACAACACCTCCATCAGGAGCCTGATTTAACAAACAGTGAAGCAACAAAAAGGCTTTTAATCACACAAAAAGATGTTACAAGGATTTGTAAGTATATGGGTTGCTTACTGAGCTATGTCATGGAGTTCCTTTTAAACATGAGCAAATTGGCTTGATGTCTTTAAAAAAAAGGCAATGAGCAACCAAAAGAAATTACCCCAAATTTAGCAAGAAAATGACACAAAAATTGGTTAAAAAACAAATCTTGCAAAAGAAATATTTTATTTTAGTCAATATGTAGCCATTGTCACTATAATTATAGTTTTCCCTACCTTTTGTCTTTTAATTTTCTTTTTAAGACACGAGAACAAGGCAATGAGCAAAGAAAGAAGAAATTAGAAATAATTAATTACATGAAAGTTTGCATGTAAAAATAAAAAATAAATAAAAAGTTGAAAATACAAACTCATTTTAAATACAGTTTTTTTCACCTAACTTTTTTTCTTTCTTTTCCTAGACATTTTTATTTTTCTGAGCTATTCCCTTGCTTTTTAGAAAAATATTTTTCTCTGAATCTACTAACTTTGCAATTTATGGAACATTTCCTACCAAATTGCTCATTGTATTTTCCCAGTGTTTCTGAAAGAAATCATGCCAATTTGCTCAAGGTTCAAAGATTTAAATACTTGTAAAAGGCATCTGAAAGCAGCAAAAAAAACGTGATGTCACTCTAAGTTTCAAAGGGTTAAAGCTTCGCTAATGCTTTTTTTGTTGTTGTTTTTTTGTTGACATAGACTCAATCTAATGTAGAGGAAATCATTTTTATTTATTGTGTTACATTTTTAAAAAGCTAATTTAAAAGCAAAAACACTGGCCTAATAACAAATTATATTTGTACTTACATCCAAATAATATCAGTTAGTGGTACAAACATTTCTGTGCTTCCTTCACAACAATTAACTTTCCATTAGCTCTCTCAGTTGATAGAACTGCACCACCATTACTCATAGCTTGTTTTCATCATGCAAAAAATATAATAAGTGACTACAACCGTATTAGCATATTTAGCCCCAAAAAATCTGTTTTGTTTACCATGATGGTGCTTGTTTACAATGAATAAGAAATGCTAACGCTTAATAACATATGGAAGCCCTCAGGGGCGAGTGAGAAAAACTTTTTTTCTTTTTCATGTGTAAAATAGAGTGGGGGAAAAAATTGCACTTTTTATTTTTCTCCATGTGTGGAACCTGGCAATTTTTTTTTTTCGGGAAGAAAAGAAGGCTCATTTTCTTAAGTGTTTCTTTTTGTAATACTTATTTTAAACATTACAGGCTGGAGCACACCACTACCCATGTCCCAAATTGGACCAATAGCATCCATGTTCTTCCATGCATCTCTTATGTGTTAGCAGGTTATGTAACATGACTGTAATGTCTTTCTTTTGGCCATGAATGTGTCATACTTGGTACTAATCTGCTGTGAGTGTCACGGGTGGAATATCATGTACTGTCAGCAAGTCAGATTGAGGATCAACTTTTTGTGGCCTCATACGTAGAATTATTCAAATTCTGATGTATGAGAACTTTCATGTTATATAAAAGGTTATGGTCATAGTGGTCACTGTCACTTTCAGCAGTTACAGTACTCTGCGTTTGTGTTTTCTCATGTTTTATCTTCAAAATGCAAAATGCTAAATCGAACATCAACTGCAGTAGTTACCAACAGCCTCCAGCAGGGGTGCATTCAACTGTTGAGCTGCATTCCTCATAATAAGGGATCATGGTCACCTGTGCTTTAGGTCAATGTGTTCATCTGCTCAGGACACTATTTCTAATATAGTGCGTTCACATATTGTCAGTGGGACATTTGGACACTTGCAGGGAAAATGATTATTTTTCTATATGTACTGATAGCTATAACATACAGGCTTTGTAAGAGTTGTAGGACAAATCATATGCAATACATCCCTCTCCTGTCTCCTCTGGCCCATCCATCAATTATTTTTTAATCACAAAAAAAAATTCAAACAACAGCAATGACTGAGCAAGTCATTGCTGTTTGTTTCAGATTAAACACCTAACTGGAAAGGAAGAAACTGTGACCTCTAAGCTATTAAGGTATAGGAATTCTGGAAAGAAAAGCATAAATGTAGCAATATTCTGGTTAATTTTTTTTCCTGCATTTTTTTTTCTTTTTTACATTTATATTTTACTTCGTTAAGCCCCAATACTGAGTCATCTCTGGAAAAGTCCACTGGATACGTGCACACCTGAAGGACAAGATGAGACAGACAACATGAAGAAAATCAAATACTGACTCCAGAAGAACACTCTGGAACACGCTCTGATGTGGCTGTTGTATGAGAGCTGAGTGGTCCTTGTGGCCGTGCAATCCTACTCTGGCCCCTGGGCTCCTCCTGACCCCTCACCCAGCAAGTCTTGAGCACCACCAACAAAATCCAGCTTGAAGCTGTCCTCTTGTTTTGGCTTCTGCCCACTGGTGTTCTAGACGGACAAGAGAGAATATGTCCTCAAGACATAAAAGTTTTCAACTCAAGCCCCCATATTTTGTAGAGTTCTCTAAGATATTCTCAGAAAATGTTTGGTGCAACCAGTTTGTGTCAGTGCAGCATGACCTATTAACTAAATAATTAGTCTTAAAAGTCTAATGCAATCTATGCCTTGGAACTTGGTGAGCTTAAATTCAAAGTGACTGTTGAGTGTCTCTGCCTAAAATAAAATTCTAAAATAAATGCCAGTAAAAACATTGAGGGAAGCTGTGGTCTCATACTCTCACAGCTTTAATAGCTACTAAGACGTGAGGGATGTTTATGAATCATCTGAATGTGAAGCCAGTAGTTTATATAGTTCATCGCAGCTGGGTGCTTACTGCTGCTTTTTCTACCCAGTAAGTACGTTAGACACTGTGCTGAAATTAGCTGACCAATATGGACAAATATTTACTCATATTACTCATATATTGTTACTGTTTAATTGTGGTATTGGTGGTGGTGGTGGTGGTGGTGGTGTGTGTGTGTGTGTGTGTGTGTGTGTGTGTGTGTGTGTGTGTGTGTGTACTGTACATTAATGTGTACAGTACCTTAAAGTATAAATACAGGACAGCTCCAGACACCAGAGCCAGCCCCAGCAGGACAAAGACTCTGATGATCAGATGTGTTACAGAGGCTGAAACAAATTGACAATAATTGCATTAAGGAACACGAAAGCAGCAAACCTATAACTGAACTTTATATGAACTTTGTACATCTATACATGAAGGCATTGGGCTCTATCTTCTGCTCAGTGCAAGGTGAGGCACAGCACAGCGCAAGTGTCATTGCAACCAACGCAGTTGTCATTTTCAGGCCCAGCACCCATGTCCTTTAAGTGAGAAATATACTTGTGCCCATTTGTGCACCCCTGGACGTGTCAGTCTTAAAGTGAAGTGTGGTCAGGCGCCCTGTAGGTGGATTGCTATTTTGAGGCAACAGAAAGCAAATGCACCATTGACCAAATAAAAACTGGTCTAAAGTCAAAGGTGCAGTTTGTTTCCTGCTATTTAAAGGGCAGATTATTCAGCTAGCAAGATGCACCTGCATGCAGTTCAGGCGTTTGGATCAGTCAGGTGGAACATCACAATAGAGCGGTGTAATGAGTCCTAAAATGCGAAAATCTGTTAGCTTTTTAGCACTTTCGGTTCTGTCATCTTAAGATCTATGGATTTTTTTAATGGGTTTTTGGTAAAATAAGGTCTGTGGTTAGCACAGGCTAAACATATGGAGACATTTTTTTTGCAACATAAAATATATCCGCTTAAACCTGATTTTTGATTATAAGGTTTTACTCGTCTTAAAGAAGGCGGCTGCTAATAAGTGGCTAAATGGGACTACAGTGTTTGTCAGGGAGGTTAGATGTTATCACAGCTGCAACAGAAACTCATTAAACCCACCCACCTTTACAGCTTTACAGATTTGCACTCTAAGTTGTAGATTTATCAGTTTAGAATATTTTTCGATCATGTTTTAACGTATTTTTACAGTGTTTGTAGTGGTGACGTTTAATCAAGCGACCGTAATGTAGTTCATGTATAGCCTAACAATAGCTTTTTGCTTCTGGTGTTTTAATTTACGCTTCAAAACGCACAAAAGTGGTGATCATCTGTGAAGATTATTACACTGAATAAATGGTGTAAGTCTCATAAACTTATGTTTGGCACAGAGCTTATTTTTAGCGATAACCGAAAACCCCATTTCAAAATCCCATAAGGTTTTTGACAAGGTAACCAGTGCGATGCCTACTTCCTGGTTGGCCTACAAAAATCATCCCTTCTGCACTCTATACAGCCCTCAAAGTCCCAGCATTCTTTGTGGCATGTTGTGTGATGCTCAACCTGCTGCACACTTTCCTGCCAACCAGGTGGTGGTGCTAGTTGTCCCGCCTTCCTCCTTTCAATGACTCCTTGCTCCAATTGTGTTTTCCTGAAGGCTATTTAAGTCTGCCGTACTTTTGCCAGTGGGTGGCTGTGATTTCAAGTGAGCAGTTTGCCTTGGTGCTGTGCGCATTGTATTGCTATTGTTTGTTGTATTCGTTAACTTAACTGTTGTCCATGCTGCCTGAGAGGAAGCACTCAACTTGTAAAAGGAACTGGGCTGTAGAGTAGGTTTTTGTGTTTGTATATTGTGTTTATGATAACCTACATACTCTGTTGTTGCTCCACCCCTTAGCAAAACTCTGTATAGCTTATGTGTGTTTACTGTGGGCTTGATTGGGTAGTTACAGATTTCTTTTGTTTGTTTTAGTGTTAGGTGTCGCCCTTCGCCCTCTCGTTGTGTTCACGTGTTGCCTGCTACTGCTGTATAGCACAAGCATCTAAACAATAAACGGCGCTCCAGCCTGTTTACCACCACAGCGCTGTTACTTCCCTTTGTCCTTAGACTTAACATCTGCAGTATGTAACACTAGCAAAATGGACTTTGGCACGCCCTTAACACATTTGCGCTATAGATCGTTAAAATGGGGCTTACTGTCTTCTGTCTCATGTGCATGTAATCACTTTTCACCTCATGACTAATATCTCTTGTCTTATTCAGACAATACTTTCAAGCCTTGATGTGTGTCACATTTCCCTGCTTAACTAAGATTCTCTGTGAAGTTACCTCCAACAGTGAGATAAAGCAACTGGCTTTCAGAAGAGAAGTTATGGGAGAAAGCGTAGATGTGATAAACACAGCGGTACTCCCCTCGGTGGGTATGGTCTGCAGCAGAGAACAGGAAATGGGCGGAGTGGTTGACAGCTGTCAGTGTGTAGTTCTTTGGTGTAGCCGAGTTGGTCAAACTAAGCTGGAATGAGCCTCCTTGATATTGTGGCAGGATGAAACAGCTGATGGTGAAGTCAGAGCCCATGAGCACTTGAACTCTCTGCTGCTCAGCCTCATACAGACCGTCAATGTGGGAAGGGAAGATGACTGGCTGATCTGGAAAACCTGGGAACCCAGTAGGGGATAGACAATTGAGGGCAAATATTAAGAACATCAATTTCCTCAATCTTCATCTTAATTTATTAGTTTTGACAAAGTGAGCACTGAGCACAGGAAGATGAATGAATTTGTGCATTGGCAAGAAATGAAAAAAGCAAAAGATGTCACTGTCATTGTTTGGGGTTACCTGAGCAGATCACCTCTAGGTAGAATGCCCAAAAATCCTGTTGGAATACACACTCCCGGAGTATCAAACCTGCCTGAACACATGAATGGCTGATGTGCCATGGACGGAAATTGTCAGGAAGGTGTCGTCCTTTTGTTATAACAGCAGAACCACAGTTCAGCTGTCCACACACTGCAGATGCAAACTTCTGATCCCATTCAGGGACCTGGTTAGCCACTGGTCTCCACTCTCCCTGGTGTTCCATCTCTAGTGTACCATCACAACGACTGGTTCCTCCCGACAATCTGATGATATTAGGCTCTGAGCAAAGACAGGAGCATAATTATTAAAAGACAAAAAAATTAATTTATGAGTAAGATCAAAGCTGCACGTCCTCTTCAACCTGAGCAGGTGAATCCAACAGCTTTGCCAGATGAGCAGGTGTTTCTATCTGAGCTTCTACAGTCCAGGAGAGCAGACTCATGGCCTTCACAGTGGAACTCTTTGGACCACACTGGAGCCTCCACCTCTTCATAGACAGCTCCCTGGAGTACTGAAGGAGCTCCACAGCCAAGTTCCCTGCAGACCACCTCTGCATCCTGCTGGTCAAAGTCATCTTCACACACTGGGGACCACCTCTGGTTGGACTTCACCTCCAGTCTGCCTGAACACAGACTGGCTCCATTAACCAGCCTGACAGATTCTGTAGACATAAATGAGCAAGATTATGAATAAACTCCAATAAACAACTGTTGGTTTGATAAATTACTCTGAACTAGACCTGGGCGAATTAAGGGATTGTTTTTGACAAAAACCAGTTGATTACTGATGGAACAGTATACTATTTAACTAAATGACATGCAGCAGGATGACCAAGATGTTTCTGGTGAGTTATCTAATTTTGGTTGAGTTTGAATAAAATGTGTTTTACATGAGTTAAAAAAGTGATTACTCTTGTCTTGGTTTGGTGAAAGAGAGAAGCATGAATTCAGGAGGTCTACAGCAGTATTTCTCTGTTCAGTAATGAAAATGAGCAAAAGAATGGTACCGTTTTAACATTTTGTACATTTATTTTGTGTATTTATAAAACCAGAAATGCCAATAGAGCTCACACAATGTAGTGAGGTCATGGGTCTGGGCAGTCGCTGCACCCAAATACTATCATTTACCATATACCCTGTTAAAATTAAGTATTAAGTATTCTAAGTATTATTAAGTATTAAGTGGATAATTTGGGATTACTGGATAAGGTTGTGTCAAATAGTAATACTAATGTATAGTCCATGTAATACATACAGTAGCTGGCAGTCAGCGCACTTTAGTTTGTAGAAATAAACAGACAGGCAAACACTCCACAGGAGTTGATATCAAAATGTATTTTAGACACTTTCAAAAAAATCTCTACCTGAAAAGTCAATATCAGTGGACACTATTTATTTTCACAGTTTTACCTCGCTGTCACACAGCTTTTTCCTTTGGTACTACATTTCTCTACCACCGTCAGTTAGCTGTTTGGGTCATAAAGTGCTGTAAGAGGCCATTTTATAATCCAACTGAACAAAATTAGACAGTTAAAGTATTTTTTAAGGTAGGCCATTTTTAAAGTGGCAAGTATATAATACAGCCCCGTTTCAGAAATCCCAAACTATCCCCTTAAGGTATGAAAAACTAAAAAATGCCCAAGTCTGCTCTGAACACTGCTTTGCCACTTCTTAAAGGGTAAAAAGAGAGAACTAACAGTATTGTCTCTGTTTGTATAGCGTGTTTAATGCACTGAAACCAACACCAAACTGTTAGCTGTCAGTGTTCCCTGGGCAATGCAAGAAGAGGAACTGATGTTGACCCCATCCAACCATGCAGCAAGAGAAACAACTGAGTACCTTTTCATTGTCACAACTAAAAAATAAAAAAACAATGCTGGTTAACATTTTCCAGATTTATAGTTTCCTGTAGTACCACCAATGCTGTCACGTGTGCTTGGATTCAAGGATTACCCAATTTTCTCTTTCCTCAAAATGACAGCTACTGTATTTCTTAAAAGTTAAGTCTAATGAACAAACGGGAAAGAGATTGTTCATTGTGTTACCTGAGCAGTTGACCACTAGACTCCTTGTGGAAGGATAAGACCATATTACTGCACATTCCCTGATTGCAGATTCAGAATGACCACAGGAAGATGAGATTTTCCATGCATGTGGTTGGAACATAGAATCTTCTCTCCCTGTTGAAAGAACAGAACCACAGTCCAGCTGTTTGCATACTACAGCTGCAGAAATCAGGTCCCAGTTGTAAGGGTCATCAGTCACTGGTCTCCAGTCTCCCTTATTTCTCATCTCAAGTCTTCCATCACAGTGGCTGGCTCCTTCAACCAACCGGATATCATCAGGCTCTAAACAGATACAAGCGCATAATTATTACATGAAGTAAACAAAGTAAAGTAAACTTGCATTGGATAGATTTAAATCAGCCATATCAAAGGCACAGCTCCTCTTCTACCTGAGCAGGTGAGACCAACAGCTCTGCCAGGTGAGCAGTTCTCTCTAGCAGAGCTGGAGCCTGCACAGTCCAGGAGAGCAGACTCCTGGCCTTCACACTGGAACTCTTTGGACCACACTGGACCCTCCTTGTCTCCGTAGAGTCCCCCTTTGAATGCTAAAGGAGCTCCACAGCCAAGCTCCTTACAAACCACTTCTGCATCCTGCTGGTCAAAGTCATCTTCACACACTAAGGACCACCTCTGGTTAGACTTCACCTCCAGTCTACCTGAGCACAGACTGGTCCCATTAACCAACCTGACCGATTCTGAAAAAATACAACAAAGATCATTTCAAATTGAACTCTGTAGAGAAAGGGAAGGCTCATAAACCTGAATGGCTATCAGCCAGTGAACAACAAGTAAACCCACTGGCTTTGCAAGTAGAGGCCCATCATCAGTCATTTATCATTAGCAGATGAAATTTAGTAAAATTATGTCATCATGAGATAAAGATTTGTGACTGATAAGTGCACACTGACCACACAACTGCAGTGTGTCAGCCCTGTAATTCAAAGATGTTCTTTAAATCTCTCATGTTAAGAAATGAACTCAATGATTCTCAAATTTTTGGCTGCTCACTTTTAATGCCTGTGGTGACATTATGTTTTGGAGTTGTTGTTTATCCGTTCATCCATCTGTCCGTCCCATTTTTTGTGACTACGATATATCAAAAATGCCTTAAAGGATTTTTTCAAATTTTGCACCAATGTCCACTTGGACTTAACAACAAAGTGGTTAGTTTTTTTGTGGTCATAGTTTAAAGGTCAAGGTCACTCTGACATTGTTTGTCTCATATTCTAAACTTGGTATCTCAATAACATCTTGAGGGAATTTCTTCAAATCTGGCACAAACGTTCACTTTGACTAAACAATGAACTGAATAGATTTTGGTCATCAAAGGTCAAGGACATCTAATATTATTAATTAGTTTTGATACTTAACGTAGTGGCAGATACTTTTTTAAAGTTTATTTTAGGGCCTTTTTTACTTTATTATAGTGCAGCCAAAGAGAGAGGAAAGTGGGAGGAGAGTGGAGAATGACATGCAGCAAAGGGCCGCATGTTGGAATTGAAATGCTACAAAGGCCCCAGCCTATGTTGCACACTCTACCAGGTGTTTAAAGCAATTTAAAGACTTTTACTCAGCTAATATTCTAACAAGTACCTTTGATTTCTACCTCTCTAAGTCTGTATGCACCTGCACCAATGTGGTTGAATTTAAAACCAAGCACTTATTCTTGATAACTTCTCCTCGATCTGCAGTTGGTTGGATGGTACCTCGCTTGTATGTTACATTGGACAAGCACATGAAATGTAAATGTAGGTGAAAAGACTGTATTGCACTTATGTGTTGGCCTGTGTTACCTGAGCACTGAATCTTCAGGTTGAAATGGGAAGTGTCAGACTTTATTGAGACACACTCTCTAGCAGACTTGGAATGAAGACAAGTTGATCTAATCAACCATATTAGTCTGTCAGACTGACTTTCCATTCGTTCTGTTGAAACAGCAGAGCCGCAGTTCAGTTGTCTGCACACTACATCTGCTGTCTTGAGATTCCAGGGAGACATTGTGTAATCCACTTTTCTCCACTTTCCCTCTAGTTGCATCTCCAGTTCACCAGCACATAGACTGGATCCTCTAACCAACAGGAAATCACTGGGTTCTGAGTACAAGAGTACAAGAGTAATTGGTCAAATAGATGGAAGTCTTATTTATTAAAATAGAAACTCAAATAAATATTTAGCTAAAATATCTGGGCAATCTGATTAAAGCTTTCTAGGCATCAGCGTTCTGGTTTCTCAGCCGCTGAATGGAATGATGGTGGGTCTGATCTGCAGGTGAGTACCAGTGTTGTGTCGAAGGCTTTTTTCCTGTTAGTCTTTGATGATCAAAATGTAATGCATGCATATGATTAAATGTTCAGGGGCCACAGAAATGTTTATGACGGCCATCATTACCACGTTGGCTACACTTTGAGAAGCAATCCTTTTAGACATAGTGGAGCCTACATTCTTTGCACTATTTTTTGTTTAAACAGAATGAGTTAAACCCTTTTGCTTACTGAATATGTAGCCAAAGAGGTTTACTGTTTACGATTCATTTCTTCATATTGTAGAACTGAGGTTATGCTTCAACCTAGTGGAGATCCTGATACACTACAAAGCGGTCAGACTGACCTATACTGTAACACAACTATATCAGCAGCTATATAAAAACAAAACAACCAAAAAAAATGATTGCGTCCATTGTGATTCAGTCGATGTAGCCAACTGGCTATTGAAAATCATTCTCAGTGCCACAAAATATAAACAGGACATCTTTAACTGCAAAGCAGGAAATCTCAGTCTTAACTTCTTTGACATGTTCTCCCTTGGAGACTGAATAAGAAATCTCACTCAATGTTGCATTTTCATTTCCAGTGAACTTATGCCTTGTTACATGCACCTGTAACTATGGCGCTTATGTCAGCTGGGATGTAAAACTAAGCACTCATTCTTGTTGACTTCTCCTCAATCAACTGTGGTTTGTATTGTCACTCGTTGGTACGTTGCTTTGGACAAAACTATCAATAAATGTCAAAATAAGTGAAAATATTGTTTTTGTGGTTATTGTTATGCATTAGATGGTATTACCTGAGCACTTGATCTCTATGTTGTCAATGGAAGTGGAAGACTTTGTTAATACACACTCTCTAACTGCAGACTTCCATTGAAGACAAGTTGATCTAATCCACGCTATTGATTTATAGTAGGATTTTCTTTTCTTCCCTGTTGAAACAGCAGCGCCGCAGTTCAGTTGTCTGCACACTTCATCTGCTGCCTGTAGATTCCAGGAAGACATTTCTCCATCCACATCCATCCACTCTCCTTGTAGTTTAACCTCCAGTTCACCAGCACACGGACTGGATCCTCCATACAACAGGAAATCATCAGGCTCTGAGCAGAAAAGAGTCATTGGTAAAACATTGATGAAGTCATTTATTTAAACAGAAACTCAATTAAAATCAAAGCTACAGGACCACTTCTAACCTGAACAAGTGAGTCCAACAGCATTGTGAGATGAACAGGTCTTTCTATCTGAGCCTGAGATTCTACAGTCCAAGACAGCAGACTCATGGCCTTCACACTGGAAGTCTTTGGACCACACCGGAGCTTCCTCATCTTCATAGTGCACCCCCTGGAGGACTGCAGCAGGCCCACAGCCAAGTTCCCTGCAGACCACCTCTGCATCCTGCTGGCCAAAGTTATCTTCACACACTGAGGACCATGACTGGATAGATTGGTTAGACTTTACTTCCAGTGTGCCTGAACACAGACTGGTCCCATTAACCAGCCTGACAGATTCTGCAGAAGAAGAAACAGAGGACAAGAGAGAAAGACACAAAAAAAAAACATGCAGAGTTTGCATTTGAAGTATAGTAAATGTCAAAATGTTATTTATAGTGGGACGGATGGTTGAGTGCAGTGTGGGGAAGCTTCGGTGGGGAATCTGCTGTGGCTCCCAGGCACGACAGACCCCCAAAGGTGCACATTATTTGAGAGTGGACAAAGCAGATTTGAGATCTCTTAGGTCTGGACATATGTAAGAGTGATAGGCTTGGGAGGACCATTGGCCCATAAACTGAATCAAGTGTTCTGGGATGCCACTGCGGGAAGCCAAGGTGGCAGCTCAGATTCTGAAGGAGTGTCTGGAGTAGTGTATGGGAGAGATGACAGATTAAGAAAGAACATGACGAAAGTGTTGGTGGAACCAAAAGCTAGTAACCACCTTGCCGGATTCGGAGGCAAAGAAATGATCATCCTGGATGTGCTTTGGGATGTCCGGAAATGTAAGTAGTTGAAGAGAATTAGGAAGGGGTTTAGTACTGATTGAATGTTGAAGTAGAAGACAGGAGTGGGTTGGCCAGATTGGATGGTTTTGGTTCTTAGCTTCTGAACTTCCTTTGTACATGAGGCCCCAGATCAAGTGACTTGGCATTATCTTTCCAGCTCCGGGGGCAATTCGCCTACAAACCAACATCCGTTATAAAAGCCCCCAAAAACCAGCAGATGGAGCCGCATCAGTGAACAAGTTGATGTCATGAGGGTGAGTCAGGTGGTTGTTGCAGAGAACGTCCCAGTAAGTGTCTCCATTGAATTGTTGAAGACGGGTCATGGCTTCCGAAGCAAAGTGGACACGATATTGGTGAAAACCACTGCCACCAAAGCAGGGGGCCAGAGTGAGAATGATGGCCAAGCAGTCATCCATCCAGTCATCCCTGCCAACGAGCAGGGTAATAGAACGTCCCTAAAGAGGGAGGAAGTGCAAGCAAATTCCGTGAGGAGAAGGCAAGAGAAGAAGCAAGAAATCTATGTAATAACCATCAAGAATCCGATAACGAAGATGGGATGGAACTGGAGAGAGACGGGAGATGAAAGCGTTATGATGGTGGATGGGAGGATTAGCCGTGGCCAGGGTGAAGGCAGGTGATGCCCGCCTCAACGTGATCAAAAAAAAGACCAGAACCCTGGAAAGGAAGTAAGCGGTGCACGGGATGAGAGGGAAAAGTTAGTGGTATCCTGGTGCCAACAGCCCTGGCCGAGACGGGTTGGGAGGTGAAGGCAAGAGCCCCAGTCAAGGCTGGCTGCTGCGGGTGTTGTAGATGAACGGTAGGGGGCACTGACATCCCAGTGCCAGATGCCCCAGTGAGAGTGAGCCGTTGTGGTTGCTGAGGTCGAACAGCCGAGGACATCAGCATCCTGGTGCCAGATGTCCCAACGTAAACCAACCGTCGAGGTTGCTGCGGGTGTACAACTGGGGGCAACGGCATCCCTGCGCCAGATGCCCCAGCAAGAATGAAGTGGTGTGGGTGCCAAGCGTGTACAGCTGAGGGCAATGGCATCCCAATGCCAGACGCCCCAGCAAAAGCGAACTGCTGCAGGCATTGAGGTTGAGCAGTAGAGGGCACTGGCAGCTCAGTACCAGATGCCCCAAGGAGAGTGAGCTGCTGTAGATGGCACGGTTGAGCAGGAAGCAGCGCTGGCATTCTGGTGCCAGATGCCTTGGCGAGAGCGAACTGTCGAGGTTGCTGCAGTTGTACAACAGGGAGCAAAGGCATCCCGGCACCAGATGCCACAGCGAGAGTGAAGTGGTGCAAATTGCCGAGAGTGTACAACCGGGGGCATCAGCATCCTACTGCCAGATGCTCCATCAAAATCTAACTGCTGCAGGCAGTGAGGTTGAGCGGTAGAGTGTACCAGCAGCCCAGTGCCAGACGCCCCATTGAGAGCAGCTGTAGATGTCATGGTTGAGCAGTAGGTGGCACCGACTTCCCGGTACTAGATGAGCCAACACGAGCGAGCCGCTCAAATTGAGGTGGGAGGCCAGTCGAGGGCACAGGTGCACATCCCTGCTTTCCTTGCAGCTCGTGCCACTGGTCATGGAGATTGGGTGTGGGCAAACTGGCCCTTCAACTGAGGTGCTGACGTCACGGCGCACAATGGGGGCCACCGTAATGACATCACCTCAGAGAGCACTGATGTTTACTCAGCAGCCACGGCATGCTGACGTCAGAGAGTTGAAAGTTTAGCTTTATTGTCTGTTCTGTGAAATGGGATCCCCCTGTCCCTCAGTGCTTGGGGGTGGGACAGGGTGGCCACTGTCCAGTCATATAGTTTTTGAAGGCAGCCAGCAGTCGGGAGACTTCGCCGGTGGCAAGCCACGGAGATGGTGGAGTGGGGACAACGGCGGGAAGCCTACACACCGAAGTTGCCTGCTCGCCGGGCAGCAGTTGCACGGCAGAGGTCGGCATCTCTCTCTGCATTGAGGCAACGGAGAAGTTTTCAGTGTTGGATCCCGCATACGCCAGTGAAAACATCAAGGGTGGTCATCCTGGCGTTGGCCAAACAGATTGTCATCCGACGGGGACAAGGAGATGGAATCCATACTGCGGAATGGGTGAATAGGTGAATTGCAGTCAACAAGAGAGGGGAGAAGCTCGGTGGCGTGTCGGTACGTGCTCGTGCAGAATACGAGAACGAAAAAGGAGGAGAGGGTGAGGAGGGTATTTAAGCCGGAAGAGGTGTAAGGTGTTAATTTTTCTAATATGATTGGTTGTAAGTGCTTATTTGGTGGTATAAATAGGAAGTTTGATGTCATGTTTGACAGTTGGGTGTGCCAATCGAGTGTTGGCGATCAATGGCGCTGCTGAAATTTGATCTGATGGCAGAAACTCAATACCACAGGATTGCTACAGTGCAGGCTTTGGTTCCAAATGATGTCACTAGCGTTAGATGACGGCAACCATATTTGGTATATTTCAGCATCATTTTGATAAAGACAAGACAATTCCAATTAGGCCTGAGTGGTATGAAATATGAAAATCCTGCATTGTGCAATAACTTATCCAATGAAAAAAAGAAATCAAATATGTTATTTCTTACATGCATAGTTTTACTGGCCAAATTTAGGCATATTTGGTATGACTTTAACACTTAATTGTTTTTTAGCAGCAGCAAAACAACTTCAAGAATATGGTTGAGTTTGCTAATAACACTTTGATTTATTTTTTTAAATATAATTTGTATACTCTGCCTATGCTTCCAGGCCTTGGTGGTGCTTGATGGGTGCTCATTCGGACTGTAGGATTGTAGGATCATAATGCAATGATGATGAAAATACAATTGATCATTCAGCACTACATCAAATGGAGTGCTTGTTGGGATGTTGAGCAGTGTCTGAAATCCCCTTTACACCACACTTTTCCAGTGTTGGTTGGAGTGGGGGTGGGCATTCATTTTGTAGCCTTTCAAAACTGATAATCACACAAGCATGTTTATTTATGCAGCAACTGGCCATATGTGGGTGAGAAATATGACAAGTTTTTTACTTATCTTTATTACATCCTCATACTACTGCTTCTGCTATTTTTTTGAACAAACGAGCAACTAACTAATACACTGAATATCTTTATGAAGAGACTGTCCAAACGTGTAATATACTTGTTCTATGTGGCCACACACTTGAAGGTGAGGTGAAAAGTTGGGTGGGATGTATGAATCTTACCTTCTAAGATCTATTTGGAATTGGATTCATGAAACTAGTGTGTTGGAAAGGTCTCTAAACAAAGCAAAACAATCCTTGAGATGTTGCCAACATTACTGTGAATTTCAAACATGCTCTTGCCCACAAACACAATGAAATTAAGTAAAGTGACATGCTAAAAAGACCAACTTTTGTTGCCAAACCACAACACCACACACAAAATATTGAACGTTTTCACTGAAAATTACCATCATCAATAACATTACATAGTTTATTTCTCACTGTAGATTTATTTTACATAAGACTAATGGAAACAGCCTACTTAGTGACAGTCCCTTAATGATGGGCCGCCGAAAGAGGAATATCAGAATTTAAGGTCTGAAGCCATGAGACTCCACAAGCAAACTTCCGAGCTTGTTTTGGATTTGAGTTTTTGTGTTGTGTCTGCTGATGTTGTTACCTGAGCAGATGATCTTCAGATTGGTCTGTTCAGTCATGGACCTTTTTCCTAAACATTTCTTCAGTCCAGATTCAGAATTAAGACAGGGAGGTTTGAAACTCCATGAAGATGAAGATCCACGCCTTGAAGATGATGTCTGAATTACAGAACCACAGTCCAGATGTCTACAAACTACGTCTGCTAATTTCAGGTTCCAGCCCAAGTCATCCACGTCACTCCATACTCCCTGACGCTTCACCTGTAGCAAACCAGAGCAGCGGCTGGATCCTCCACCAACTGCAAATCATCAACGTCTATACACGGGTAAGAAAGCAGTTAGTAAAAGAATTTTGTGTGATTCTTCATTTGTATCGGTTTTCTCTGTTTACCTTTGACAACATTATTTTCTTCTGTCTGGAGACCTGGGGGGAATCCTGATAAAATAAAATAAAATAAAATAAAAGTTAACATTATATAATGCACACTCTTATCATGATGGCCCATAGATGGAGCAGATGGAGACATAAAATACAATGCTTTACATTTTAAGTTATAAGTAGTCATTGTGCAAAAAAAAAAAAAAAAACATCTTCAACTTAGGAGTCTCTCTCTATATATATATACACACACACACACACACACAGATGACATGCCAATATTACTGTTCATAATAATAATGATAATAAGAAGAAGAATCATACAACGTAAGAATAATCATAATAATCTATTTTTTTCTAATATTACAAGGTTCTGCAGACAGTCAATGACTGCCACCTAACTTTGTCATATAATAAACACTAATGCGTTCTAAAGCCATCCAGTTATGATTCTATGTATAAAATAGAAAATATATACAGGCAACTTGGTTGGTAGAGTTTAGAGTCTGCTTCTGCCTCCCCAGCATTTGGACAGATGTGTGTGCAGTATAAATGCGGTCATGCCTGAGACTACAAACTATTGAAATAAGGAAGCGAAAAAGGATAAGTGGTACAAGGACACACGTCAGCCCTTAGCTTGTAATAAAAGCTTTAATTTTAAAATATATATATTATAATATCCCTTACTCCGCTCTATTATTACACTCACTCGTTCTGCTCTGCGCACAAAATGCGCCTCTCAAAATCAAGCTTTTAAAAATACTATACATTAAAGGTATTTTCTACTTTCATTGAGTACATATTTAACCAACACCAGTCCTAATCATAAATATCAAATATCCATCAATTTTCAGAATTTTAACCCTTTAAATGCAAGATTTTTGTCATAATGCCACTATGTTTTTAGATTTTTTTTTAAAAACACAAAAATGTATTTTTTTTTATTTATTAAGATGATCACAGCCTGGGATTTGTCAGTGATTTGCAGTTACATTGATTGTGACAGTGCACGAGTGGAAATAGTATGTATTTTCTCCATATGTCAAATATGGTTAGAAAAAAATAACATTATCAGGTAGAACATTACAAAATTTCAAGGCAAAAGCCCAGAATGACACCCAAACATAATACAGTGCATTTTTTATGCTTTGATGGCTATGAGATCAAAAATGTCAGGTTGAATGGGTTTCAATGGTGCATTTTTTGCACTTGACAGTGTGAATGTAACAATTTTGTTTCCATGGTGTATTTTAGACTTATTGTAGGAGCTGAGCTGGGAATTCACAGATTAAACAAAAATACACAGTCCTGCCAAAAATTATCAAAAAATTAAGAATGACAAGCGCATAAAATGTGCCAAAGGCATATATAAAATGTATTTGTTCACAGTAAAAATTTGGGGTTTTAATCGGTGCTGTTCCTAAACTCCTGCCCCAGTTTGGGCCTGATTAGTCAGTGTGGTTAAAGATGCTGAAGTCTTACCTGAGGTCCACAGCAACAGGAGCAGTGTGTGATCCATGATGTCCAGCTGGTGTATCCTTGCTGTATGTCCCTCACTTACTGGGTCTAGATCTTATATGTCTCTTTCAGGTCTCCTGTTGCAGTTTCCTCTCTAGCATTTAATCTAGTCATTGGGTTTTGTGCTATTTCTCACGTATCACTAGTTCCTAGTTTACAGGAACAGGAAGCTGCCAATGATAATCATATACTGATATCCTGTATTTTTATCACCAAAAAACACTCAATGTTCATCAGATAGGTGGTGCAGTACCATCTACTTACTGGGACTGCACTGTGTTTCAGTAGTTATACAATAAAACCATGAACACAACTTTGTTCTATTTTGAGTGACATGCTATCGTATGACATTTTTAGGGTATTTTGAACGACATGCTATAGTATGACATTTTTATTTTATTTGGAAGACATGTTATAGTATGACATTTTTATTTTATTTGAACGCCATGCTATACTATGTCATTTTTATGCCATTTTGGACGACATGCTATAGTATGTCATATTTATTTTTTTGGATGACATGTATGACTTTTTTTGAGACATACTATACATTTTAATAGTATTTTGGACGACGTGGTACATTTTTATGGTATTTTGGATGACATACTACAGTGTGATGTTTTTATTCCATTTTGGACGACATGCTATAGTAAGACTTTTTTATGCTGTTTTGGACAACATGCTTTTGTATGACATTTTTATTCTATTAGGACGACATGCTATTGTATGACATTTTTATGGTATTTTGGACGACGTGCTATACTATCACATTTTTAATGGTATTTTGGACGACATGCTGAAGTATGACATTTTTATGGTATTTGGGACAACATGCTAAATTCTGATTTTTATGCCATTTTGGATAACATGCTGTAGTTTGACATTTTTATGGTATTTTCGATGACATACTATAGTGTGACATTTTTATGCTATTTTGGACGACGTGCTTTAGTATGACTTTTTTACTCTAGTGAGCTATGGTATCACATTTTTAATGGTATTTGGACGACATGCTATATATGACAGTTTTATGATATTTTTGACGACATTCTATAGTATGACATTTTTATTTTATTTGAACGCCATGCTTACTGTCATTTTTATGCCATTTTGGATGACATGCTATAGTATGACATTTGTATGGTATTTAGAACGATATGCTATAGTATGACACTTTTTGCTATTTTTGATGACATGCTACACTATGACATTTTCACACTATCTTGGATGACAAAGTATACTTTGCCATCCAAAATCAATTAAAAAGGTCATAGTTTAGTATGGCATCAAAAATCATGAAAAAATGCCATATTGTAGTTTGCTGTCCAAAATATGAAAAAACTTTGTTTAGTATGTCATCCAAAATCATGACAAAACACCATATCGTAGCATGGCATCGAAAATCATTAAAAACCGTCATAGTATAGTATGGCATCACAAATCATAAAACATCATAGTATAATATGCTGTCTAAAATCATGAAAAAACATCATAGTACATTATGACATCAAAAATCATGAAAAAATGTCATAGTAACGCATGGCGTCCAAAATCTTGAGAAGACTTCATAGAATAGCATGTCATCTGAAATCATGATAAAACATCATAGTACAGTGTGTCATCCAAAATCATCACATAACATCATATCGTCCAAAATCATCACAAATCACAAGAATAAAATCATAAAAAATTGTCAGTGTAGTATGTCGACTAAGATGGCATCAGAAAGTCATAGTATAGTATGATGACAAAAATCACTGAAAAAAATGTTCACAAAACATTGAAAAAGGTCATTGAAAAGCATGTAAAAACGTTGAAAAAGGTCATATGTTTAAAAAAATATCATGGCTTAGCATGTTGAATAAACTGAAAAAGTCCTTGTACAGCATGTTGAAAAATGTCATACGTCATAAGAAGGGCCATTAAAAAGTCACAGTAGAGAATGTCCCAAAAAAGTACTGTTGGTACACACACAATTCTTGTTAGTACATACATCAGCTGTTGGTCTTTATGTGTATTTGATTATGATAAGTAAAATAGAGAATATCACCAGACTTGCACTTAACTCAACATTTCTACAAAAATTCTAAAGATATTCTGCAAACACATTTGTCTCCTTTAAATAATAAAACCTTTATTCTCAGGATTTGTTTGGAGGGAAACATTACATAGCCTGGTGTTACAGCAGACAGTCATTTATTTGGTCAGTCAATTAGACAGAGAGCCAACTGCAAGTGTGGATGATGCATTTTCAGTAAGGGGGGGGGGGGGCAAATTTAGAAAACAGCGTTAGCATCTAGATGAAGAGGGTCAAAGAACAAGAGTTTCAACAGCACATCACTGGCAGCAGGGCAAACACTAACATGTTCTGTTGAGTTTCTAAATGTTATGCTTCACTGATGCTTAAAACCACAAAATAATGCATACGAGTGTGTACATAACACCAGTCCTCTGTGTATTTCCAGGAATGTTATGTTTGCCAGGATCTCAGGCTGAAGTAAAGGAGTTAGCTCGAGCTTATTCTGCATCAAATCTACATTAAAAATTTCACCTTGTTTTACAAGTTCAATAGTTCACCCTTTCACCACATCAGAGCTTGGCAGGAGCTCCCAGGAGGCGCATTTCTATCAACCCTCAAACTACGCAAATTGAAATTGTCAATGTAAAATACGCTTAATGGAGACTTGGATTTTGGAAAAAAAATCAAAAAGCCATATTTCACAAAACTGCAATGGAAACACTGTTTTTTAATCTTTTATAGATCACATGATGCTAAGGAATTGGCTCCCTCATGATGCAGCAGGCACTACAACAGGTGTTACTGCATCACATAACTCTGTAAAAGTACAGCGGATCATCTCTAAGTTTTGAATCCACAATTCCTCTGTGGTTGTTGCATCACAGACATGTTCAACCACATCCCGTTCGGTGAGTTAGACAGGATGTACTTATGATGAGGACAGCAAGTTCTTTCTGCTCTGTCTCAGCAGCTCCTGCCACCAGATCAGGTGTTCCTCCATTGAAAGATCCCAACAGTCCGATGTGAACATGGAGGTTGGAGAGACGCTCCCACTCTGATGCAGAGTCGGTTTTGGAGCTCAAACGCAAGATTAATACTTTTATATTCTACGGCACACATTACAGTTATTTTGTTATCCATGTTTGTGAGCCAGCTGAACCAGTGGAAGAAAAAGGAGTGAGGAGTGACAGGGCTTCAGCAGCTTGAAACACCACTTTTAACCCTTTAAACCTGAGCAAATTGGCTTGATTTCTATCAAAAAATGGAAAGAGGACAATTAACAGCTTATGAAATAACCAAAATAATAGCAAAAACAATAAAAGATCAAAAATAGGGAATGACTTTAAAAGATGGGAATGCTAAAATAAAGTGATAAAAACAAAGATTTTTTTATTAACCAAATTTTAAATATATAATAATCAGAATTTTAGTTTTCTTGCTATATCCCCCATAGGTCTCTGATCATTTTCCTTTGATTCTTTCTGTTTTTTAGATAATTTTGAGATAATTCTCTTGTCACTTTTTACCATTTTTTTTAAACCAAGTTGCTGATTGCTGTTTTGTAGGAGATGTTTTTGAAAGAAATCAAATTTCTCAGGAATCAATTTGCTCAGGTTTCAGAGGTTGAAATACTCCTAAAGTGGAGCACAAGGAATCTGATGCCTATCCAGGTTTCCAAGGTTTAAACACATGAGCCTGCAAGAAACAAAAAGTGAATATAGAAAAAAAAAGTTTCAGGCACATAAATAAACAGCCTTTGGCCTAAAGCTGCATGTGTTTGTGCCTCTGGGCAAAAAGAAAAATTGTCCCAGAACATTTCTGTCCAGCAGCCATGGTGGCTGGTGAAGCCATCGTGGCATGTTTTTATAAGATGGATGTTTCAATCACATCAGAAGGTCTCCGCATGCTGGTCGATCGCCTGTAACCTGCTCCCGCTGCACAAACAAATACCTGTACTTGGCTTTTGGTCAACTGTTCATGTTTGTTCTGAAATTTTGTTCACCTCCATATTTTTTTTCAGAAGTGAGCAGCGGGATGGTGGTGTGCAGCCAGTTGTCCACTGTTGGCTTTGTCTCTCAGCATGGTCAGCGCCGTGTTAGAGAAATCCCTCAAGACGTCCACCGTCTCCCTCTGCAGCAGCAGAGACTCCTGCACAAACTCCTGCTGGCTCTCCACCAGCAGCTGGACGGACTGAGCCAACATCTCCAGGGACTGAGACACCGAGGTCAGGAGCATCCTGCTGGCCCGCTGCTGCTGGAGGCTCTGGGAGGCCATCTGGGCCACCCGCTCCCTGTGGGAGGGCGCTCCAGCCGGGAGAGGGTCAGTCGGGTTTGAGCTCGACGTGGAAGCATGATTGGGTAGGGGCACTGAGGAAGGAGGAGGAGGAGGTCGATGAGAGTTTGAAGAGGAGGTTGCAGTAGGAGCAGCGGAGGAGGAAGACACAGCAGTGGGAGGAGCAGGAGGTGGTGGGAAGGATGAAGAACTAGGTGCAGGGTTTGAAGTCGAGGTATTGGCCGCAGCAGAGGATGAGGAAGTAGGTGGAGGAGGAGGGGGGGGCAATGAGGAGGAAGGAGCAGGGAGGGAGGAGGCAGTCACGTTGGAGCTTGTGGGGGACTGCGACGGAAGAGGCGCAACAGAGGACAAGGCGGCGTCTGAATCTGACACTGAGGGGAAAGCAGAGGAGGTGGAGGCTGCAGAGGAGGAGGGGCCAGGTGGAGTTCGAGAGGAGGTGTGGTTCTGACTGTTGTTTCGGGAGTAGGTGTGGACCGGCTTCATCCTCAGCAGAGTGTTGTCAGGCAGGGGGTCCAGGGAGGGGGAGGAGGTTGCAGGAAGAGAGGAAGCATAGGAGGAGAACATGGAGTTGTCATTTTCTTCAAAGTCCATGGAACGTTCTGGAAGATAACAGAGAAAAAGACACAGAAGTCAGTTTTACACTTTCTCAGAAGTTGATGAAAACAAAGTTGTTTTTTTTAAATATATGTTGTTGCTTTTTGACAGCTTTGACTAAAAGTCACAGAAAAGCTGCAAATCAAGAAAAGTTTAAGAATAGTATGTCAAAAAAAAGAAGCCATAGTACATAGTATGTCATCAAAAATCTTTTTTGTGATAGTATAGTATGTTGTCATCATGAAAAGAAGTCATAGTGTAGTATGTAGGCAGAAATCATGAAAAAAGTCACAGTAAAATATGTCATCAGAAATACAAATTAAAAAACTGCAATAAAAAGTAAAAAAAATATCATAGTGTCATATGTCAAAAGAGATATCAATTGTATTAATATATCTTAAGTCATAGCTTTGTTAATGCCAAAAATGTTTTAAAAAGTGATTGTATAATATGCCATTAAAAAAAATCATAAAAGTCATAGTATTGTATGTCATAAAAAAATGTAAACTTAAATCATAATGGCCACTCTGAAGTAAGCCTTTAAACAAAAATGTGTCATAAAAATAAATTTAAAAAATCATAAAACATTTCATAGTATGTCATTTGAAATGTAAAAAAAACTTTAAAAAATTTTTAAGGTTCATTGTAAAATATGTCATTAAAAAAATTAACAATTCACAATATAGTGTAGAGTGGTTTGTCCAGTCACAAAAAAAGTCAGTAGAGTATGTTAGCAAAATGTAAACAATTCATTAGTCATAGTATAGTATCAGCATTCATCAAAATCTCATAGTATAGTCATAGCCATAAAAATGTGTCACTGTCAATTTCTATGATAAATCATAAAAGTCTTAGTATAGTGTGCCATAATAAATGTCAAAGCTAACCACAGTATGTCATTCAGAAGTAACCATTATTCAGAGCAGCCTGCCATAAAAATGTCATTCAAAATAGTCATAGTACATATTTCCTGAAATTGCGGCAAATGACCTGCAGAAAAAAAACATTTTACTTCTCTTTGATTTTCCAGCTGCAACAAGCAATAGTCAGGTTTCTTGAGTCTTACCTCCATCCTCAGCCAGGTCAAAGTCAGGGGAGGAGTGGAAAGGATCACCTGCAAAACATCAGCAAGCTGCCATTAACAATTTTTCAATCTTTAATCTTTAAGAATACTTCAAACTTGAAGGTAATGCAGTAGACAAGAAACTGAACATTCATAAAATGAATCTGTTTTCATCAAACACAGTTTTCTTTGGTTTCTTTTTAAGGTGTTTAAATTTCTCGATGTTTCCAAAGTATTATTGAATTCACCCTTTTGGAAGCTCTCACCCTCTGGCTCAATGACAATGCATCAATGTTTATATATGTGTATATATATAGTATATATGTATATATGTATGTATATATATATATATTGTGTATATATATATATATATATATATATATATATATATTTGTGTGTGTGTGTGTGTGTGTGTGTGTGTGTGTGTTTGTGTGTGTGTGTGCATGTGTGCATGTCCAGTGTTCAGCATAAATGAGTACACAGATCTCCTTAGAATACCATCTATGGGATCCTATACGTACACTAAAATGTTTTAATAACTCTGGCTTATTGGTTTTAAATGAGATTACTCAGAAACTAAAATCAAACTGGACGTTTTCTAACAACATGACTTAAGTCCATGGTGCAAAAATGAGTACACCCCAGTGATGGTCGTAGGAATAAAAGTCAAGTCAAGTCAATTTTATTTATAAAGCCCATTTTCACAAATCATGCCTCAGAGGGCTTTAGACCCTCACATTACCTAAGGAAAAACTCCCAAAAAAGAACCCCTGTACCGTTACAGGGAAAGGGTAAAAAGGGAAAAAAAGGAAGAAACCTCAGGAAGAGCGGCAGAGAATGATGAGGGATCCCTCTTCCAGGATGGACAGATGTAAATAACAGTTGAAATATAATTATGACAGAAATGAAAGAGAAAGAGAGAGGGAGAGAGCCAGGGCCAATGGATATTTTCTACTGTCTCTTTGTTGCATTTATTTATTTATACTTTCATAATATTACTGTGATTCTACCTCTTGCAGAAAGCTTGTAAAAAAAAAAAAAAAAAAAAAGTCTCTGTATTATTGCCATTGTACACACTGAAGAAGGGCGTCTGGCCCGAAACATCCATGAGGCAATAATAAAAGATGCTATAATTGGAGTGCTGTCCTATTTCAACTGATTTGATATTCATTTGGAGGATTCAGCACCCAATTTTCACTAGTTATATTGTGAGTGAGTGCATTGCATTTGAATTTTACAGTATTATTTTGTACAATTCAAGTTGACATAAGAAAATAAGAGGAAAAATACAAAAAAAACATGAACTCAATTTTGCTCTTGAAAATGACTCTCTGACAAAAATACGATTTTCTCTGCTTTTTGTCCGAAACGTAGTTTTGGCTTTTTTTTTAATGAAAATGCACAAATTCAGGAGTTGATAAAAAAAAAAAAGGAACGGAAAAAACTAGAATAAAATGTTTTTTTGGTGTATGAAAGTAGAAGATCTGTTCTTTATCTTGATGGATTCATTGTTTATATATTCAAAACACACAAATATTCTGGAAATTTTTGAAGATTAGTAAATATGTCCAAAAATGCTAGCGCTGGCTGGCACCTTCATAATAATAATACTCTGGCAGGGAAAGTGTTAAATCTCCCACAGAGCACAGGCTAAACACAGTGTCAAAACGTCACATCTGTCCTCTCCATGATCCGTCCTGCTGGCCGTCTCTTTAGTTTTCAAACTATAACGAGATCAGAAGTGTTTTATGGATTCCTACAGTACAGTCAGGGTAGGTGAAAACAGAGCAATACTTCTGCGTTCAAAAATGAAGACATGTTAGTGACGGCAGTGATGTGTGCAGCTTTACTTACCACCAAGCTCTTTCTCAGGCGAGGAGAGAGGAGAGAAGTCATAGGAGGCTCCTGGGGGCCCGGACTGGGAGTTGTCAGTGAAGTTGAGGTAGGAGTAGGGCGGCGGGGTGGGGGAGGGCCTTTACTGTAAAGCTTGGAAAAATCGTCATCTTCCGCAAAGTCCAGATCACTGTCGCAATCTAAAAAACAACAAACAAACAATAATTGATAACAAAAGAAATGACCACAATTTGATATGTTATTTGAGCATCTCTGCAAGGGGCCGACCTGCCGATCATTGGAGCCGATATTTGGCATTTTGCTGATTATCTGCATCAGTGTTTTAATTTAATAATCACTGATAAAAATGAGTAGATTAAAAAGTGCAAAGAAAGTGTCAGCATGGGAGGAACTTTTACTTTGTAAAACCTCAGGGAGCTATTTTTATTTATTCATTTTGTTATTCAAATTTTCACTTGACTTTAAAAAATAGTAACTAGGAACTTGCTGTATTTAATGTTGAAACTCTCAATTTTGATTAAAAATTTGCTATAATGACATTTAAAGTCTTAAGTTTGTGTTGGAGTTGGAGTTTGTTATATTACAAAATTCAATTACTGACAGACATTACTACAAAGAAGTCCTCCAAAACAAAAGAGAGAGTGGTATTTCCTGTCCCAACATACAGTACAGAAGCAGAAAACATTAAACAGATTATTACCAGAAACTGTGGTGTTATTGAAAGTGACTGTACACTCAGCCAGATCTTCCCTGAATCTCCATGTATAAGTTTCAGGAGATGCAAATGCCAATCCAAATTTATATAACAGAGTTGACCAAAGTGCTGTACATTGATAAATACTTTTTTTTAATAGTGATAAAAATAATAAATATAAAATAGCACAAATTACAGAAAAGAGGACAAAAAACAAGAAAACCCATGTTATTTAAAAAGGCAATAAAACCACAAGATAAAAAACTACAGAAACTGTCAACTCTCATACATGGTCTCAAAGAAAGCCATGGAGAATAAATGACTTTTTAAATGAGATTTAAAACAAGGCGAGGTGAGGGCTAGTCTTATCTGGAAGCTCGTCCCAGAGTCTGGAGGCCATGATAGCAAACCTCAATCTTGTTTTAGGGATGACGAGGAGTGATTTGTCAGCGGACCTCAGTGACCGTGTTGGCGAATACAGCCGTAAAAGGTCAGACAGGTATGACGGGCAAGCCCGTTCAGAGCTTTATAAGCAAACAGGAGGAATTTAAACTGCATTCTAAGGTAACCCTCTCAAAATTACTAAAAGAAAAGAAAGGGTTTACCTTAGATTAAATCCTCAACTGAAAAAAGTGGTATTTATTATATATATATATATATCATATAATAACAGAATTAATCTGTAAAATAAACTGGTACACAGCTATCTTCCACCCAAACCCCAACAGACAAGGTTAAGCTCATAAAGGAACATATAAATGCAACCAGAGCACCCAGTTGAAATTCATTCATAAATTACAGGCAACTAAATACCTAGGCTTAAATGAGGACCTAGATTTTACTGCTTTCTTGTAAACATTTGTCACTGTGTGTAAATAAAAGTTTTTTTGTTTTTTTTTCTTTGTTTTGTTGCTATTTGTAATATTTATGAGTTTAGTAGGCCTGAGTGTTGCCATGTGCTGGAATATGTGAACACTTACACTCTAATAGAAGTGTCTTGATCTGTTTGACTCCCTGACAAAGGCTTGTATGCCAAAACGTGTAGTTAGTGTGTTTTTAAGGTCCATCACCACGATGCCATAGAAATAAGGCATTTTAACATTTTTTTTTTTTTTTTTTATAATTTTATTTAGGTCATTTTAACATTTTTTAAGTTACCTTTTTTTTTTCAAATCCTTATGTTTACCCACCCAAAGAGCATCCAAAACAGACTAACTTTTGAGTCCAGGAAGCACTCTTTCTTTCATTTTTCAGCTGCTTTTCTAAAAACTCATAATATATTTTGCAATAAACACTCTTTATTTTCGCTATATCTATTGTCTTTTATTTATTATTATTATTTCAATTTCTTTTATCTTTTTCGGTGTATGTTTTATCTATTTTATTTCCTTTAATTTGTGATTTTATTGCTTTTATTGTTTCTGTTGTTGTTGTGTTTGGTCTTTTTCTTTGCATTGTTTTAGATTGACATGTTACGTCCTGCATCTTACATAATTTGTCGTATGGTTTTAGTTTTATCACAATATGACTCTTCTTTCCATTGTTGTATCGCCGTGTGTAGAATTTCTGCTTTGCCTTGTTTGTCAAAGCGCTTTGTAAACTCTGTTTTTAACAATGCTATATAAATAAAGTTATTATTATTACAGTTATTATTATTAAATGGAAAATGTTCAAATAGTAGTTTCTGTAGATCACAGCTGCTTCCTCTGGGATTGTCACAGTATGATCATCCATGTTAAAGAAGCGGATCACCTCATGTATTACAATTATTCAGGGGCAAAAGCTATTTTATGCATCATTCAACTTATGTACTGATGCTCTCACACTAACAGCCCGACCTTAAATTGACTAATAAAACACAGATTTCACAGACGATACACTCTCCACCCACAGCTGCTCACCTCCTCTGGGACTCATCATCAGTATCTTGTGGACCATCCTTTCCACGGGGCCCAGGTTCTTCTTCCTCAGGTTGCTGCCATTGGGGCTCCGGAGGGCCACCATGCGTCTCTTTGCGTCACATTTAAGGTCCGCCCATTTCTTCATGATCTGACGCACCTGTCAGAAAATTAAACATTCTTTTAAAATGATGATGATAGTCACTCTTTTCACGTAGAAACTCACTACTACTGCAACATCCACTGATGCCTCAAACTACTGCTGAAACAAAGAAGTGAATTAGTCTGGACAGAAACTATACTGCCAGCAGTTCAAATGATTAATTAGTAATTTATCAAGAACAAATACCAAGAAATTCCATATCATGGCAAGTTGTGTATTTTTTAGTTTTGGGCGGCTGGTCGGGCAAAATAATTCATTTGAAGACATGACCTCTGACTGATAAATGTGATGGTGAAGCTTTTAATGCCTCCACGAACCAGTCAAGTTGCAGAAGTAGTAGTTTTTGACTCATAAACAGTTCTTTTTTTAATTTATTTTGTATCCCTCTGAGTCTCTTTTAAGGAAGACCTGGCCAAGACGGTCAGCACTAAAAACACAGAGGTTCTTAGGGTGTTTTCACATATAATCCTCTTTAAAAGAACCAAACTCATATATAAAATTCTTGTAATTATACATTTAATTCTAATTAAATTAAAATTCTTGTAATTATATTTTAACTATAATTAAATTAAGATACTTGTAATTATATATTTTATTATAATTAAATTAAAATTCTTGTAATTATATATTTACAATTCTTGTAATTATGTATTCAAAAATTGTGTTACAGGAGGACAAAAATAATTTTATTTATTTTATTGTTAGCACTTTCTTGTTTTTTTTTTCTTTTTGGGGGGCACTTCTTGTTAAGCTGCTCATTGCCTTCTTCTTCACATTATATTTAAAAGGAATCCAGCTGAGTTGCTCAGGTTTTAAAGGGTTAACTGAGAGAGAAAAGTCTCCTGCTAATTAGATTTTCTTGAAAACTATGAATTTGTTCTGAGGGGGAAGCTCACTTGGAAAACTGACACACTTTAAGAGTTAACATTTTCAGCAAAAAAAAAAAAAAAAAAAGCTTTTCACATATTTGAGTTGCTTTTTACTAATTTTTTTTCTAATTAGCATTTTTTTTCTACAGATATATTAATATGTATGTTGTTTTGGACAACTGACTGCCAAATAAAAACATAAAATAATATATAATTTACTCTATAATTAAGTCTGATCCATCCAAGCACAGAAAATTTACATGTTCAATATTTATTATTTATTTATTTTTTTTTTTTTTTTAAGTAGTTCAGTTTTTTTTTTAATTTTTTTGAAGTTTCTGACTGTGAGTCCAATCCAACACTTGGTGGCAGTATAAGCTGTACAAACCAGCTGCAGCTGGTGTCACAAAAATCAACTGTTACTGAGTGAGGAATGCGTTAAGACCTGCACCGATCTGTCGTGGTGAAGGGAGCTGAGCCGAAAGGCAAAGCTCTCAATTTACCGGTCGATCTTCGTTCCTACCCTCACCTATGGTCACGAGCTTTGGGTAGTGATCGAAAGAACAAGATAGCGGGTACAAGCGGCCGAAATGAGTTTCCTCCGTAGGGTGGCTGGGCTCTCCCTTAGATATAGGGTGAGAAGCTCGGTCATCCAGAAGGAGCTCGGAGTAGAGCCGCTGCTCCTCCGCGTTGAGAAAAGCCAGATGAGGTGGCTCGGGCATCTAATTAGGATGCCTCCAGGACGCCTCCTTGGTGAGGTGTTCAGGGCACATCCCACCGGTAGGAAGCCCCGGGGAAGACCCAGGACACAGATTTGATTATATCTTGTGTCTTTTGATGTGAAGCACTTGATTCATGTAATTTCTTTCTTGGAGAGCCCATTGGGCTGCATTTCTTGTATGAAAGGAGCTTTACAAATAAAGATTATTATATAATTGTCCCGACAACAAACCTCTCTGTGATTCTCTCCCAGTCCGTTGACCTGACTGGTGATATCAAGCCAGGTCCGTTTCTTGGCTTCAGCCGACACACCGTGGTTGAACTTCCCTGCAGGAAGAGACAGAGAGAGATGAGGTGAGACATCAGTCCTGGTCCTGGTCATTTCTTTTTGGCATGATATGACTTCTGTTTACATATATTTATGAATTTTTATTTTTTATGGTATGCCATACGATGACTTTTTTATGAATTTTTTGTCATGGCATTTTGTTATGGTATGCAATAATAAGATTTTTATCTTTTTATTTTTATTTTCCTTAGCTTTTTTTTACAGTGGTGTTACACTATGACTATAGTGTTTTAATAGCAATTTTTATGACATGCTATACTATTTAATTTTTCATAAATGTTTTATAAATTTCAAGTATAATGATATATATATATATATATTTATATATATATATTTTTTTAAAGATATTTTTGGGTCTTTTTTGGCCTTTATTTAATAAGACAGAGAAATGTGTGAAAGCGGGAGAGAGAGGGGATGACATGCAGCAAAGGGCCAAGTCCATGGCATGCTTTACTATGACATGTTTATCGCATATTGTACTTTTATATCCGACTTTTTAAATATCATGCTATGCTAAGACCCTAGTTATTTTTTATGGCATACTATACTATGACTTATGACTCTTTTATTACATGACATTTGCAAAGAATGTTTCTGAGGGCCATCATTGGCATATGGCCCACACTTTGACTCTACAACTATAATATACTTTATTATTTTTATTAACCTACAGCACCTGTAAATTACCTGTCAGATAACTGAAAGAAAACTTTAACAGTGGCACAAATCCAAATCATTTCTCCCTGTAGACAATACTTTTGCTTTCTACAAATTCAACCCCAAAGATCCAACCAAAAAAAATGAGTAAAGACAACAACACACATGTTCCTACTCACTGAGGAGAATGTATCTGTTCCTCTTCACCGCCTCCAGCAGCAGTTTGACCTCACTGAAGGAGAACCTCGGCTTGGATCTCAACCCTGCTGGCACTCCTCCCACCTTCAAACTTCTTCCTCGTCCTCACGCCACGACATGGCTCCACCTCCGCCTCGTCCACTCCTCCTCCACCTCTTCTGACGGCCCGGTACAACTCAGCTTGATTCTGAGTCCAAATTTCACCGCCCTCCACGACTCCGTGGTCCTGATCCACCTGCCAGTCTGGGCTGGGGACACCTCTGACAGAGTAAAGAGAGAGACAGAGAGAGAAAAAGATGAAGAAGAGAAGGAGGAAAAGAAGGAGGAAAGAGAGACAGCACAGAGGAGAGAATGCAAGACAGAGAAAACACAACGTTAATGATAAACTAAGTAACTTTAGGTGAACAGGAATAAAAGCTCTGCTTCTGAAACAATATACAAACTATTGCAATCGACTACAGGCACACAGCTTTTTCAATGCTGTCATTGAATGTATTAAACACTTTAAAATCTGGATCGACTTCAGATGAGTTGTGCTGCACAAGCATCCAAACCTAAAGGACTTGAGAAAATTGGATTGATTTCTTTTGAAAACATGGCAAAAAAAAGGCAATGGGCAACTTAGCAAGAAATGTTTAGCAAGTTACAAAAATAAAGGTGAAAGAGGACAAGAAAATGACAATTAGCTGTGAAAAGATCATTAGATATTATCCAAAAATGGAAAACGTTAAGAAAAATATATTTTTAATTCTATAATCCTATATTTAACTTATATTTAACTTTTCGAGAAAGACATTTTTTAAGAACTTTCTTGGGGTCATTTTCTTGTTACTTTGTTTTTTTTCTTCTTTTGTTTACCTTTTTTGTGCTTTTTTATGAGGTGATTTTCTAATAAGCTGCTCATTGCCTTCTTCCCATATTTTTTGAAAAAAATCAAGTTAAGTTGCTTGGCTAGTTTAAGGGTTATCTGGGTATAAAAAGTGACCTGCTAAGTCAATTTTCTTGAAAACTAATTAATTATCTGAGGGTGAAGCCTACTTGGAAAACTGGCACAATCTAAGAGTTGTAATTTTCAGAAAAAAATGAACAATAAAAAAGCTTTTGACACATTTGAGTTGCTTTTTTTTTTTTTTTTTTTTTTTGTTTTCTAATTAGTGTGTTTTCTACAAAATATATAATACGGATGTTGCTTTGGGCGGGTGTCTGCTAAATAAATACATATCAATAATACAGAATTTACTGTATAATTTATTCTGATTGTACTGATTGCCAGTAGCATTAACTGATCCATCCAAGCACAGAAAATGTATATATTCAAGATTTGAGAACTGAGAACTGTCACAGCTCAAACTCCACTTGAAGCAGTTTCACACTCTGTGGACCAATGTCCCGAGAGCCTCGACATCTGATTCTAAAACCGCAACTGCTCATTTAAGCCATAAGAACTGTTTTGGTTTTTTTTGTGAATAAACTTTAATCACCAAACTAGAAAAGAGCACCATGGCTCAAGTGGAAAATCTAAAGAGAGCAACTCAAGCAGTGATATTTGAAAAGATCTAAGAAACAGAAGCCTACATCTTAAGGCTTGTTATATTTAAGACTGTTTAATGCCACCGGGGATGGATGGAAATTGGAAAAAGAAAAACAAAAAAAATGAAAGACAAAAACAAAACAAAGTAAAGCAAAACAAAACATATAAAACACACACACACACACACACACACACACACATATATATATAGTCGGCATTTATTCTGAGATTTTACAATGCAACATAAAGAAAATGAGTACTAAAAATAATATTTGTATAATAATAATAATAATATTTGTATTGTATTTGTATTTTTTTTATACCAAGTAAGGCCTTATTTTTATATTTATGAATTAAATTCCTTTTAAGACTTTTGAGGACCCACAGAAACCCTGGAAGTGAGATTACAGTTTTGAGCAATAAGCTTGTGTAAGAGAGGTGGACTGGAGTTGTTTTCTCGGGCGCAGGCCAAGAACATCTTGTTCCTCTTCAGCTTGTGTCCCTACACTGCCTCCCTCTGGTTGGATTTAAAAATCAAACATGTCGTAGTGGAGCATTAGGCCTACAGAGGCTCATCTGTCAACAAGACCTCAGACTGATAAACTCCGAGCACAATTCCCGTGTTTCAGCTCAAATAGGATTTCTAACACACTGCACAACTCTGAGTGCAAACCGCATCATTTAGCACACCTTGTTCACATGGAAAACACTGGCCTTCAGTGTGGCACACCGTCACTGCCAACTGGTCACACTGACATCTCACCTGTTCAAGCTCAATGAGCAAAACACTGCAATCATGTGTCAGAGCTCTCATGTGAACTCATTGGTGTTGGGGGGGTGAAAGCAGCACGGAGAACAGAGAAGAACGCATCAGAGAAACAAAACTATTTTGCAGTCAGCTGAACATTTTACTGTATTACAGCAACAAATAAATATTTGTTTATCAGTTGTCTTTTTATATTTGTGCACTGATTTCATCGCTACAGAAAGACAGTCTAAACATGATTCTAGTGCGTAGTAGTGTGTCTTATTATACTTACAGCATCAGTTCAATTGCTGTAAATTTTGCCAAAATAGGTAATATCTGCAGTTCTTAAAATTATTCCACTCAACCAAAAACATTGCAGTATTCTATACTGACCGTTTACTGTATGACTCTGGGTTGTGAGTTTAACACAATCGGAGCTCATTGGATACAAAGATACAGTATGTACTTAATCCTCTGCTGATTATTCTGTCATTACAACAGATTTATTCACAGTATTGCATTACAATATGACAACTTCCTTTTTTTGCAAAACTGCAACCAATTTTGGAACAAAACAAAATGATGAAGTTCTAGACTGCTCTATACACTTGAATATGTAGCTTGGCTTCATTACGCTAAAACATATATATGATGTTGGTGTTTTAAATAAATTACATCAGTGCTGAACTGATGATCTGTGCAAGATAGTCATAGGAATGCTGTGCGTAGCATTTTGGTGGATCAGTTTTGAGAAGGGAGAACTTGCAATTTTGTGTTTAGTGTTTTGACAAAACTGAGCTAAAACTTCTGGAAATGTGTTTAAAAGGAATTAGGAAATCTGTAATAGCTTGCAGGTCCTGGTGCGTTTTTTTCCATCATGTAAATATCAACAATTGTGTTCTCTGGTGCACCTAAATAATACACTGAAGATCCTTCCTTTAACACCAGTGACTCTATTTGCCACCATCTGAAGGCAGTGGGTATCAGTTTGATCTCACACTCTCTAACTGGAGTCATTTTAGGCACTGTCGAACCGCAATTACGCACCGCAAATCCGCTGCTTACACGTAGTGAAACATGCGTCAGACTGTTGAAAAATGACCACAGAACCCCTAGTGCTAAAGTGCACATCAAACATGTGATTAACGCTTCCACACAGTCTCTTCTGCACGTCTATGGGTGAACACAAACACCAGTTAAGCGCATTATCTTTTTTTAAACGAGGTTTGCCAAAATGTCGCTTGGAGCTTAACTTTTTAATCATAATACAGGTCAAATATGAGGCTGTGGTGAACATGATGTGATAAAGATTGTTCGTATTTCTCACAAAAGTTTAAACATTTCAGAAAACAGTTGTGCTGTTTCCTCTTTGGAAAAATCTCAGGGTTGCCAAAAACTGTCAGCGCGTCATGACGCGGAGCTGTGTGATTAAATGGGGTGAACGTGGTGAATGTAATAAGACGTGGTTGCCACATATTATAATGTGTTTTTTTTCTGACCTCAAACAGGTGTTATAGTGCGCCACAGGTGCGCCAAGTGAACATGGTAACAGAATTACCAAAGGTGTGCTTGGCACGCTCCTGACGCACTCGGCAGAGCGCGACTGACGGTGATCTGCTCCCTACAGGAGAGCCCGTGGTGTCTTCTTGTGCGCACGATAAGTGGGAGGACTAAAAAAGTCTCATGCTAGCTGATAGGCTACTGGTTATCAGAAGAACTTCTCAGTATGAAATCCTTCCAAATTAACATTGCGTTTGCGTTGACCACGTGGCCCGTCTGAGCCAATCAGCTGCGGTCTTCCTGTGTCTTTGTTGAGCTCGAGCCTGCCTCTCCCCCTGCTGCTCGTGCTTGGCTGCTCACACAAGGAGCAGCCCACTGATTCCGCCATCTCTGAGAGCCACAACGCGCTGAAACACCACCGCGTAAAAACGGCGAACCCGGATATACAGCGAATTTCAGTACAGAGCCGTGGATTGATCGTGGGGATGACACGCGCGTTTACAAAGCGGCGTGGTGTTTTTGCGCCGCTCCGGTACGCGGACTTACAGCTACGCGTTTATTCGTGGTCGAGACAGAGGACGAAATGTCTGCTTGCTCCGACGAAAATCAGGTTCCTTTTTCCGCATTTTGGCCATTACCTGCTCATCTGCGTTAAATCATGCGTGCGGTGCGTCATTGGGGATTAATCGCGGTGTGCGGTATTTTGAAAAAAAAAAAAAGAAGCTGAATATGTAGCAAATAATTACCAGGAAAAATGGCGTTGTCCTGTCCCTTTCCCCTCCTTCCTCCGTGGTTCTCCCGAAAGTTCGGAGTGTCGAGAACAACGGAACTGCGCAGACTCCGATTTTTTTTTTTCCTCCCTTGAACGCGCAACATTTTCTCTGGCCGCTGCGCGCCCCCAGCTGCCCCAGATACAACGTGCACCAATCACTCCTATTTTCAAATAAACAAAAGGCAAAACGTGCAAATCACGCGCAATTAAATATCTGTTTCATTCATATTAACTATTTCATTAGAAAAACAGAAACCTTCCCACGATTGTGATATCCCCCCCAAGTCCTGGCCTTATTGACTAGTCCACGGCCATATTTTTTTAGCACATTTTTATTCACAACGTTCATTTAAACACATTTCATCGCACCCAACATCAGTAAATATGCACTCTGGATGCGCCTTTGTGTCTGAGTGGTCTTAAACCTGCTGCGTAATAAGCATGGAGGACTGTTTAGGTCAACAGAGGTCATCAGCTTCATTGTACCAACCAAACCCAACATGAATCCGTAGTATCTGAATGCCAGCCACAGCACAATGTAGGTCAAGACTGGAGCAATAATGATGCCTAGAGAACATTAATTAATGCGAACCAAGAGAAATATTAGCTGTTATGAAAAACACACAGAAAGCACAGAATAGTTGCATTTTCAGAAAGTATTTGATGTGATTTTTGACTCGCTGAGATCAGATTCAATAGAGGGGATGTGAGATAGACAGCAGCACCAACACGTTGTCATTTCACCACCATTTTATACCAACATGGAGTAAAAACAGAAGATGGAGAGGCCAGGGAGAGCAGGTTCCACGTTTGTCCGCTTGGTGTCGCCAGAGATCCACCTCTAGGGACAAATGCGTGTTTCCTTCCTGTGCGCAATACCCGGCTTCGCCTGCAGAGGGCGCCATCACGCACGTGTTTCAGCCTGTTTGGAAGATTTCAGACTCCAGGAAGGGGGGGGGGGGGTTGTATAAGGATGTTTACATTAGGAAATAAAGTGGTTGTTGAAAGTTTAGGTGTTGGTGTTTTTTGTGTTTCTTATGAAAAATTTGGACATATTCTCCACACAGCTTTGAAATGATCTGCCCAGTACAAGTAAAAGGCCACTCTGGCTTTAGATTCACGTCCCGGGACCGTTCTTTTTCGCTGTGCTGTTTTCCACACGTTCAGCTCTTGTGAAATAATTTCTTGATTTGCTTGATTGTGCTCTCTGCTGCTGCTGGTGGTGATGAAGCTGCTGCAGTGGCCCACTTTCCCCGCAGGGCTCATTAAAGCCTCCTGTGATCCGTCTCTGCTGCCTGCGTGACCACAGAGGCCACCTTGAGGGGAAACACCCTGAGTGTGAAATGTAAAGTGACAAAAGTCTTGCTGTGAAATAGAGTTAGGCTATAATAATCCTGTGATTCATTTCAAAAGTCGCATCAGTGCCACAGCAAAACTCCCTATCCGAATAATTATGAGACTAAATAGGAACACGAGATAAGACATAATTAACACCTCACTACGGAGAGTCGTGGACTTATGGTCCCTGTAGGAATATCACAGCAATAATGACGCTGGAAGGAAAACATGAGCTGTATAGAGCAGAGGAAATACTTTGGCAAGCATGCTGAGGCATAGTAACTGCAAAGTAAGATGAATTAGTGGAAAAAGAGTGAAATGGCAGAGTGCTCCCTCTATCGTTTCATGAGATTGTTGGCTTTCTGGTTGGCAGCATCGATGCGGGACACATTGAGAATAGCCTGCAGAGAGATAAGACAGAAATGCTGATAAGAACCTCTCTGTTAATCTTTCAAATTCAAGTTGGCTTCATTGCAGTGGCTGCTCAAACACAGTCTTCCAAAATAACTAAAGCAATCATCAAATACTGTTACATAATACGGTATTAAATGTTCAGATATTTTGATGCATTTGTTAAAGCAGAGGTGTGCAGCTTTCATCTCTTCTTTTTTGCAGCTAATCCCTCTTTTTATTAAAGCCAGCCTCTACCAGAGGAGGAGTTCAGCTCCGGCTGCAGTGCTTAAATGACAGAGCAGGGAGACTCTACCTGCTTCTCTACAGGGCCACCGTAAAAAATGACAGGGACCCCAGGAGCCCCGTACATGTTTCCAGGATTTCTGGATGTTTGTAGAATTTAAGAACCTTTCAGGATTATAGGATGTTTCCATGATTGTGAGACTAGGATTTTAGGATTTTCTCAGGATTTTAAAATATTTCCAGGATTATAGGACTTGAGGATTTCTAAGATTTTAGGACATTTCTCAGATTATGTGACATTTCTCAGATTATGTGACATTTCTCAGATTTTAGGACGATGCTTTTAGATTTTAGGATGCTTCTGGGTTTTTCGGACTTTTTGTCAATTTGAGAAAATCTCTAAGATTTTAGGACATTTCTAAGATTTTAGGCTGGTCTCAGATTTCAGTACATATGTAGGAGAGTGTTTCGCAGATTTTAGAACATTTCTTGGATTTTAGCACATTCCTCGGATTATCTGACATGTCTCCTTTTTTACGGCGTTTCTAGAATTTTAGGATGTTTTGCAGACTTTAGGATGCATCTGGGATTTTCTGACTTTTTGTCGATTTTAGGAAATCTCTAGGATTTCAGGACTTTTAAAAGATTTTAGGCTGTTCTCGGAATCAAGTACATTTATTGGATTCTGGAACATTTCGCAGATTTTAGAACATTTTGCGAATTTTAGGACATTTCATGCTGTTTTATGCATTCTACCACCTTACTGTTAACTAGAACATAATTAGAACCTTCTTGGGGGGCCACCTGTCAATCTATTGCTTGATGTCTCAATGGGAGCCTGAACTACACAGCAGAATATGAATATGAAATATATGAGAATGTGGTTGTGGATGAATGGATAGATGGATGGATGGATGTGACGGCAGTACCTCGCCCTGTATGCGTTCGATCTGGACGTTCTGCGTGTCGATCTCGTTGCCCATGTCCAGGGCCATGCTCTTCAAATTCCCGATGATGCTGCCGACATGAGCCAAGTTCTCCTCCATCTCATCCTCTCGCGCATCGTTAGTCACCCTGACACAGAGCACAACAAAGAGAGAGAGAGTGTGTGTGTGTGTATGTATGTGTGTGTGTGTGTGTGTGTTAATGTCGTGTGTTTGGCCAGCTGCCTGCATGACTTATGCCTGCTGGTATTACCTTACGTTACACAGCTGCTTCTCCTACAAGCCAATGTACAGTAACACACACTCTCTACCTCCGTATGTATCCTCCACTCATGATCATCTGCTCCCTTTCATCGACGACTCGAGATGACGGCGGCTGATTGGACACAACGCCATCCTGACCTCCGCCCCACACTGCCTTGTATGCCCCACTCTCCTCAAAGGCCTTCAGTCTGGCAGAGAGAATGACCTTATGAATATCTTGTTATGGAGTTCTCCCTGTTAAATGTGACGCACGCTGCACTCCATACTGCTCCTGCAGCTGCACCACATATTTATTGTTTAATTTGAATGGAGACAAATGGACAAATGTCCAACCAGTACAAATGTTTGTTATGTGATGCATGTATGGCAGCAGTGGTCAATTCAAACAGTAGAGATGACAAAGAGGTAAGATGATATCTAAACAGCACTAAATCCACACGGCAGCAGAGTAAGCAGGCAACAAAAGAAAGCTACAGCAATTAAAGAACAAAGAATGAAAACTACCAGCCCAGTCACCAGAAGGAAATGTTGGCATTGTACATTTCTGCAAACCTCAAATACATGACGTGTATATTTCATATCAACATTTGTGGTCAGTGGTGTAGTAAATTTTCCCAGAGCATTTTTAAGCAATTCATTGCTGTGTTTTCCAGCAGCACTTTGGGTGCCAAATGTGGTTGTTTTTAGCAACACAACGCTGCATTTCCAATTATTGTGTACTGAGATATTGCAGTATTTGCTGCTGTGATTTGACACAAAAAGCAATTGTTGTTTACTGAAATATTGCAGTATACACTGATGTAATACTGCCACAAAAGCACTTTTTTTAACTGAGTGTTAAAGTGTTTTGTGTTGTGATAATGCCACAAAGAACAATTGTTTTTTGGCAGAGATTTTGCAGTATTTTCTGCTGTGATAGTGCCACAAAAAGAGTATTTTTTTTTTAACTGAGATATTGCAGTATTCTCTGCAGTAATAGTGTCAGAGAAGCAGTTGTTTTTTAGTGAAATATTGCAGTGTTTTGTGCTGTGATAATAGTACAATAACCAGTTGTTTTTTACTGGGATATTGCAGCAATTTCTACCATGACAGTGCCACATAAAGGTTTATTTTTAACTGAGATTTTGCAGCCTTTTCTGCCTTGATGTTGCCACAAAAAGCTGTTTTTTACTGCATTATTGCAGTATTTTCTGCAGTGGAAGTGAAAGTGCTTGTTTTGTACAGAGATATCATTGTGTTTCCTGCCAGCACAGTGCCATGACTTTGGATACTTTTTTCTTGCATTATCATGGAATTTCCTGTCAAAATAGTACCACAAAAAGTGGGTATTTTACGCCAGATATCATCCTTCCTAACCATTTTTTGGCCTAAATCGAACCACAACTGAACCACAGAGTCGCTGAAATGTAAAGAATGTAAATGTAAAGTTTTTAATGCATCCGCGACGTAATAATGTACAAATGTAACATATCTGTTCTTTGCAGAAACATACAATGCCAACATTTCTTCTTGTGACTGGGTAGAAACTACACATTTATGCAAGTGTTTCTCAATGCACATGATCCAGTGCAATGTCAACTATCTAATGAAAATAAAATCAAGCAATATATGAGCGAGAAATGTCTTAATTCTTAATTCTGATATCTTCTGCAGGATCATGGTTTACTTACCTCACAATAAGTTGTACCAGTCAAACCACACACACGCACACACACAGAACCTCGTCTTCCTGTCAGCTCCATTCTCTCTCTGCTCCATTCTGTTTTCAGTCATTACAAATTATCATGGTGTCACTCGGCTCTCCAGGTGCCAGAACCACCTGATGCTGCAGCCTAATCTGGTCACCTGGGACTGAGCGCGCGCGCGCACACGCACACGCACACACACACACACACACACACACACACACACACACACAGAAACCTGCACCTACTTATCACAGGAGCAGAGGCCACAGCACTTGCCCAGGTCAGTCAGGTTTTTCTCTGCCTCCTTCATATCAGAGTTGATCTGAGCCAGACCCTCCTCTATGCGCTCCAACTGTTCTATTAGAGGAGATGGAAGAGGAGGAGGGAAGAGGAGTAAAAGGGAAGAAGGCAGGAGGAGAGGGAGAAAGGAGGAACAAAGGAGGACATGGAGAAAAAGGGGGAAGAAAGACAAGGTGAAGTTGGAAAGAGGAAGGGGGTGAAAGTATAAAGGGGAGGAAGAGGATGTGGCAGTAGAGGAGGGAGAGGTAAAGAAGATGATAGGAGAAAGGGAGATGAAATAGCAAGAAAAGAGGGAAGCGAAAAGAAGAGGAGAAGGGAATATGGACCAAATGGAAGAAGAGGAAGAAAAGGCTAAACAAAATCCACAAAAAAAGGGAGGAAAATTCGACTATTTTCTAAAAGTGTTACAGCTGAACTGAAAACCAGCCACCAGCGACTGACCACGAGATGCCCCAAAGTAAAAACCACAAAAATCCACTCCCAAATGATAAATAACATCACTCTGCACTAACAGGGGCCACACGGGGACCAGCTGATCTGCTGGCTGTCTGCACCCTGACCTTGGTGCACAGTTCCATCATGGTTTCTCCATGAGTTTGTGGTTGAATTAAAGTTTTTTTTAATGTCATTTCCTGGAGTAAAACTATGGAACAGCTTGAATTTGGAGTTGAGGCAACATTCAAACATGAACCAGTTCAAAAATAAAAAGTACAAAAACATGATTTTAACAAAGTACAGGGATGCAGAATGGCTTTAAAATAATTCACTAGAAGGTTATATATATATAAAATGTTTGTATAAAAACTATTTAACCCTTTGAAACCTGACCAGCTTCTGTTGAGCTTCTTTCTAAAACAGCCCAAAAACCTACTGGAAAATAAGAAAAAAAAGGAAAGGAAAAAAAGAATTAAAAAACAAAACAACAAACAAGAAAATGACCTCAAGAAAGTGCTACAAAATTATATCAAATATATAATTATAAGAACTTTGGTTTTCTGAACATTTTTCTCTCAAACATTTTCAGCTAATTTTCAGATCGATTGTCACCTTGTACATATTTTTTGTAGTGTGCAGGACATTTCTTACCAAGTTGCTCATAACGTTTTTCCAGTGTTTTTTGGAGGAAATCAAACAACATTTTTTTTTACATTTTTTTTTAAATGATTCCAAAGGACATCTGAATGCAGCACAAGAGAGCTGATGCTGATCCACGTGTTAAAGGGTTAAACTCCTCTGATGGAACTGGGCACCAGTGCAGGTTTCTTGGGCCCCCAGGTGCGGATTCTGGGCGCCACAACCTACTTCCTGAGTGGCCAGACACACAGACCGCAGCACTGGGCCATGTCTGTCAGGTTCTTCTCTGCCTCTCTCATGTCCCTGTTGATGGAGTCCATGCCTTCCTCAATACGCTCCAGCTGCTCTGGTAGGGACAGCAGTTTATGGCGCTGCGTTTTATGGTTTTTGTAACAACAGCAGAGACAGACAGTATGCAACAGATGGTTCCAACCCTAGACTGTCTGATTGGTTCAGACCTATATGTACAGAACATGCTGACAATACCCAGTAAATAAAAACTCAAAGCTGAGAGTTCCACGTGCAGCTCTCAAACATGTCCTCAAACATCCATCGTTTTTAGCAACCCAGCACTGTTTTTCTTGAAGCTTTTTAGCCCTGAAAAGTGGGTGTTTTTAAGCAAATGGTGGCTGTTTTCCAAAGTTTGTGGCCCCCAAATGTGTTAGGTTTTTAGTGAAACGTGGCTTTTTTTTCCAGCAGCTTTTTAGCTCCCTAATGTAGCAGTTTTTTTTATGGACACCTATCTGCTTTTCCAGCAGCTTTTTAGCCACAAAATATGGAGGTTTTTTTTATCAACCCATAACTGTTTATCCAGACATCTTTTAGCTCCCAAATGTGCATGTTTTTTGCAACCCAACACCATTTTTCCAGCAGCTTTTTTGCTCCCAAAACCTGGGTGTTTTGAAGCAACCCATAGCTGTTTTTTCTAGCAGGATTTTAGCCCCTAAATGTAGCAGCTATATTGAGGTTTTTAAGCAATGCACAGACGTTTTTCCAGCGGTACTTTAGCTCCCAAATGTGTTTTTAGCGATCTAACACTGTTTTTCAAGCACTGTTGTAGCACAACCTGGCTGTTTTTAACAACATTTTAGTACCCCAATGTGTGCTTTTTGCAACCCAACACAAGCAATGCATAGCTGTTTTTCCAACAGTATTTTAGCACCCAAATGTGTGGGATTTTTAGCAATCCGACACTGTTTTTCCAACGGCTTTTTAGCTCCTAAACATTGGTGTTTTTTATCAACAGGTGTCTGTTTTTCCAACAGCATTTCAGCCCTGGAAAGCCTTTTTTTCATTCCGCTGTGTGTCCTGCAGGGATGGGGCAACAACACTAGGTGCTTTAAGCCAGAACATGATTTTTTCTAACCTTAACCACATGCCATACCTAACCACACGTTTACCACAGTGTTGTTGAAAAGTGTCAACATATCAGCTACATAATAGCATACAAATATTCTGTATCTGTGGTTTGCAGAAATGTACAATGCCAACATTTTGTCTGGCGATTGGGTTGTGAGAAGCTAACTCGTCCATCTGTGGCAGAAATTAATTTGCTTATTTACCATTGTATGATGGTACAGCATATTAACTATCCATGTCAATCCTTGTTGAACCTCTACTGAACACAGAAAATGTGTACAGCTGGACAGTCCTGCAGTGTGTCCTGCTTCCTGTGATTTTGTCCTCAACTGGGTTACACATGATGACACTGAATGGTTGAGCTCACAGAGGTGAAAGTCATACTGATCTCTTAATTTATGTCTCAGTAAGTCCAGGGGCAGATATCCTAAAATATCCTAAAATATTTAAGCAATGCCACAATACCAATTCTTCTGGAAACAGACCTTTGTATTTTACAGCTCAGAGGACATTGAACAAAAGTAGAATTTAAATAAAAAAGAGCTGATTACCTCCTTGTTCATCCAGCATAACCACAGCTCTGATCCCAGCATCTTTACTCTGCAGAGAGAAAAACAAAAACCACATGACTACAGAATACACATTTGCTGCACACAGGCAATATATGATTGCCATGGGGTGAAAATTAACTTAACTTAAAAAAAAAGAGGTAATACATTTATATGCAGCTTACCAAGCTTTTTTCAGGTAATTTATTTTGTAACTTTCTGGTAATTTCTTGCTATTTTTGGCGTTGTTGCTGGCATTGTTGCTAAGGTTAAACTACTGTAAATGTTTTTCTGACTTTCTAACCAGTGTCCTCTCTGCTCTCACCCACTTTTGTTATCATTATGTCCAAACCCAAAATTACTTTCCAGCAGCTTACAGTTAATCACATCCCGGCATTCATCTTGTTTAAAGTCATCTTTGTGTGGAAACAACAGTGGAAACACAGACAGCAGATGTAAAGATGATGACGCTAACATAATAATGAGCATGAACTGCATGATGAGTTTCTGTCTCTGGTTCCCTGACTGCCCGTCTTTCATAGTTTCAATGGCTGCAGGCCTCACTAGTCTCCCGGCTGCGTATTTACATTATTGCATATGTACCTCCTCAACCAGCTGCATCATCCGCCGTGTGCTCTCCAAGGACTAAAAGACACAAAAATGGGCACTTTAACATACAATACATACAGTATACAGTCAGCTGAATGTGCACAAATGGGCAATGTTTCTGCAGACAAGAATACATTTCAGTTGTTGAAAGAAAATGTTAACTTTGTATGTTTCTGCAAACCACAAATTTGTTACATTGGTAGGTTTTTATATGTATCACATCAACGTTTCTAAAGTTACATATTTATAAGCTGACTTCGTCATCGAGAGGTGGAGGGGTGGTGGATGGTGTGTCCCCAAAGAGAGACGCCTGCCTGAGAACAACAAACAAAAGCTATTGTTTTTCAGCGAGCTTCTGCAGTTATTTCAGCAGCCTTTAAGCCCCCAAACGTGGGTATTCTTAGCAGCATTTCTGTTTTTCCAGTGGGGATGGTGCCACAAAAAGGGGTTGTTTTTTATGGAGAAACTGCTGCATGCAGAGATTTTGACACCAAAACTGGATATTTTGAGCCAAAAAGGTTTTTTTTTATGCCTAATACTTTATTTTACTGACCTGTCACTGTGTCTCCAGGAGTTGTCTTTGCAGAGGCGTTGCTGCTTTCTCTGCCGGGACAACACATTCTAATCCCAACGTGTCATATACGGCCATGTTGTCAGTAAACTTTCACGACTAAATATGGCACACTAGATATCTTCCTGCATCTGTTTTGGCTGTTCAGGTACATTTACACTTGTTATGCAATTGGTCTTTTCAAAATACTCTTACAACATAGGTAAAAGATTTTTTTAAATATTTTATTTGTTAGAGCAACCAAAATTGAAAAGAATGTGATTAGGTTGGTGAGTGAGTAAGTGACACCAACGTCAACCAACAACAAAACAGAATTTGACAAGTTCTATTGCTGCCTGCTGCCTCTAAAATTCACACACCCGTTGTGTATCATTTCATAGTGCTGAAGGTGCTTCTTTGCATCAGTGTCTGAGGCTGGTCTCACTAACAAAGTGACAGTATTGGACGAGATGGGAATAAGACCAAGCCAGCCAGGATTGTGCCCTGAGTACCTTAAGCAAAAACATGATCTCTTCCTAACCATTGCAAAGTGGGTTTTTTTTGTGCCTAAGCACAATAAAAAGTGAAATTTTCATAAAACCCCAACATAATAACGTGCAAATGAAACACCTTATCTGCAGTTTGCAAAAATGCACAATAGCATTTTTTCTGGCGAGTGGGTGCTTGAATTGAGCCATTATTTGAATTCTTGAAATCATCAAGCTAAAAAAAAAAGGAAAAACTAATCCTGTTTTTCATATTTTCTCCATAATTGGGCAAAATTCTATTTTTTCTTTCTCCTATTATTTGGAAATAACAGACCTATAAAATAAAATGCTGCCAAGAGATATTCTGTCTAGTCAGATTCTACCATTTCCAAACTTCACAGGTCAGTAACATTTTCCGATGCTTTCATTTTATTTTTTTTAAGCGATAAATTTATGGTCAACTGAGTGAAGCATAACAGGTTTATATATCAAACTCTTGTTTATGTCAATAGATGTGTTATTGACATGTTGGCAAAAATATACAGATTGGATCTTTAACTGCCGTTTTGTGCTGATGATGATTTGATTTGCATTACACCGCACTCTTACACACGGAAAATCTCTCTCCAAGTCTTTACGCCACTTGGGTGTCAGTTGTTTTTTTTTTTTTTTTTTTTGTGTGTGTGTGTGTGTGTGTGTGTGTGTGTGTGTCTGTAAATAGCATGTCCATCTCCGGGGACTTCCCCACAGCAGGGATAATGAGGTGACAAATGGCTTTGACCTGCAGTAACCTCTGAGCACCATGGTGTGTATGAGCTCATCCGGGCCTGATGTTTCCCTGCAGACAGCGGCACTGGGAGACCAGTTGTCTCTATGGCAACCAGGTGAGCCAGGTGTCCTTAAAGGGGAAGTCCCCTCAGGCAGAGCACTGTGACACATCACCAGCAAAGAACCTGTCTGTCTTGTGTGTTGTTAGATGTGGTGTAGTTTCTGTCCCTCGTTGATGTGTTTCTCTTTTATTGACTTGGCAGCGATACACTGCCATAACAATAACCACTATTATATTTTTTAGATTTAAACTGATCAGCTCTGATTGATTAAAACTTTATCCAATTAATCTGTGCTGACGCAGTGAGTGAAATGACTGCAACGTCATTCTGGTCAAACACATCTGCAACTAAAGAGTTCATTACAAAGTCAGTGTTTATCTCGCACCACATTTGTTATTATAAAGAGAGAAAATCCATCCTGTAAACATGTGTTTTCAACATTATTTAAGGTAATGACTCACAGCAATGATAATCTACTTTGAGGGAAGCCTCCAAGAAAAAAATATTCATTTTTTTACCTCATCTGTGACATGATTGGCTCTTCTCTGCAGCTCCTGCTGCTCTGTCAGGATGGGCTGGTCTGACGCCATGCTGGCTGTCCGTCTCTGTGTGTGTGTGTGTGTGTGTGTGTGTGTGTGTGTGTGTTGTGTGTGTGTGCTCAGTCCCAGGTGACCAGATTAGGCTGTAGCATCAGGTGGTTCTGGCACCTGGAGAGCAGAGTGACACCATAATAGTTTATAATGACTGAAAACAGAATGAAGCGGTGAGACGAGCTGACAGGCAGACAAGGTTCTCATCTACTTGAACAATTCATTTGAATTCACTTTGTTTTATTTCTTCAGGATAATCCACCTGATAATGCTTACTAGGGTGTTCTGGCTACATAATGTTTATTAAAAACAAACAATATAACAATGAGGAAATTAATAGTTGCACCATAAAACTGCAGGATGCACTTGAACACATCCCTTCTTACTAGATGGATATCGGTTTTCTGTTAAAATTAAACAGGTTTTAACCAGATTTACCAAAATGTACGCAGACTAATTTGAACAAATATATAATTCCTGATTTTCAGACTTTGTGGTCTGTATAAGGTCAACAGAGATATTTTACAATTATTTTATATGTTTTATTTTCTTCTCTTTAACCCTTTGAAACTTGAGCAAATTTGTTTGATATCATTCCTAAACATTGAGAGAGGGCAAAGAGCAACTTCAAAAATTAGCAGGAAATAGAAAGATATAACAAGAAAATCACCAGAATATAAGCAAATAAATAAATAAAGAAAGAAAGAAAAGAACAAGAAAATGGACAGAAAAAATGCTGAAAATCAGAAAAAATATATATACTTTTTTCTGCAACATAATTTAAAATAATAATAATAAGAAGAAGAAGAAAAATACAACTATCACACAATACAAAGAGCGAGCACAATCTCCAGTTGAGATGCGAAAAGTGCAATCATTAAATTTCAGTTTACATTGGAGTAGCAGTCACATTGACCAATAGTGCTATTTTCTCGACCTTTTGAAAGTGACTTAAATTCCCCCATAGTGATCAGCTCAGACAGTTTTAAGTCCTTCTGTAAGTTGTTCAGGGCAGCAAATTTAAAAGCTTTTTTGCCAAGTTCTGTGCGAACTTTGGGGACCGACATCAAAAGAGTACTGTGAGAGCGCAGGCCATATTGATTTTGGTTTTTACACATATAAGTACATAAATAAGAGGGAACCAGTCCAATAAGACTCCTATACATAAAAACCAACCAGTGTGAGAGCCTGTGGCCACATAAGTTGTTTCGAAAGAAATCAAACCAATTTGCTCAGGTTTTAAAGGGTTAAATAGCTCATGAAAGTCGTCACAGCACAGCGATCCAGATTTCACATTAACAAAACTGTATTCAATGATCAGCATAATATATTATCAAATGTATAATAAGTTCATTAAACAGTTAATGTGTACTCATACTGTTTTACCGTGATCACAAAATGGACAAAATCATTTTCTGACTCACTTATAACTACACATTTAAAAATGTTAATTAATCCATCTGGCACCTTCATGCGTGTCTGTGTAGCTATGGGGGAAGAATGTCAGTAACTATAGGTTTCCAGGAAGCAATTCTCCTGACAACCAGCCAGCTGACAGCAGGCACTCCAGTTAGTGAGACAGCTGGTAGCCAGTCAATATTACAACAGACCTTCTTGTCAAGCACTTATTTTCTATTGCTGTTTCCCAATTTCCTGTCCATCAGAGAACGCTCGAAACTGAACGAGAAATCAGCTAAATGGGTTTGCAGAAATAATCAGTTAATTCAGTTAATCTGTTTTTCTTTTCTTTTCTTTTTTGTAATTTGCCCCTTTGCACCACTTTCATAGACCTAGTTTTTGTTGTCTTGTTGTCTCTTTTTTAAAATATTTTTTTAATCTTGTTACTCAGTATTGACCCTTTATTAATTTTTGTATTTGCTTATTGCTTTAACTATTTTAACTATATTTACTTGTAGTTCTGAGCTTTTATTGTCCCTCAAGGTGAAATATGGTCTGCAGATTGTTGGTACAAACAATTTAAAAATACTATAATAAGGCACATATAGCATCATGGTAGCACACAACCAAACTTGATTGAAAGCAATCCCTATCAACCTACCAACAATAAAATTCTATGTAAAAGTAAAATTTGATATTTTATCAATATATTAATCATTTTTTCCTCAATTTCTCAGTATCGTCCATCTTCTTCCTGATATATTTTTGTATCTTGTTTAATTTTACTTTAATTCTTGTCTGGTCTTAGTTCGGCATGACTGTTTGGCTATTTTTGTTGTACTGCCTCTTCTGCTTTGATTGTCAAAGCATTTTGTAAACTTTAAAAGATGCTACATAAATGAAGTTATTGTGAATTGTTATATTCATCTCAGTGCACGATAAGAGAAACAGATGTATGGATAGCAAATAAACGACTGAAGCAGAGAGGGAGTGAGATGGAAACAAGCTTATTGTCTAAGGTAAAAGTACTTCTTTTTAGTCTTTGAGCTCTTGAGCAGAAATGTTTCATGATGGTTTGTGCTTTCATTTTTATTGTTTGTGGAGATTTTCATGTGCAACTTTTTGGCTGAGACTAAAGGTGGTTCTTTAATGTCAGTTTGGTGTGTCTGGACCTTCACACTTTAACGGGTACTTCACAATTTGAAGTCTGATGTAAATTATCCAGATTCTGTTAAAAAAAAAACAGATTTTTTATGTTAAACACCTGGTTTGGCATCCTGTGCTGCTTTCAGGCACTTTACACCAGCATTTGAACCAATGAGACTGAGAAACTGAGTTTTTTTTTCTTTTTTTTTTAATTGGTGAATTCTGCACCAAGCTGCTTCTTTAGCAGCTTTTTATTTACAGTCTGGCTGATAAAGAGTCATTAACATCTGTCTGACTGAGGCACAGCTGGCTGCTGTCAAAACTGCCAAACTCAACTGTATATTAAATGAATCTCTTCTCTCTAATTAAATGATCAGACGTCCCCATGATGTATATGTCCAACCAGGTGTTGGGTCCTCACAACACCATAAAAAGAGCCCCCACACACTTTTCTTTTCAGACAACGTGTTACCAGGCTGGAGCATTATAATAAGGCCTAACCAGTAATCACCACCTGCTGGAATAAAGAGGAGGAAGGAGGAGCAGCAGAGGAGGAGAGAAAAGAAGAAAGACTCTCCATGTTCTTTAGTGCAAACTGGAATCACACAAAACAGAGAAGCTGAAATCAAATAATATGATTATATCTCCCGTAAGCTGATGAGTTTGATGATTTCTATAGAAATAAGCAAAGCAATGACATCTGCCAATAGCTACCAGTTATATTATCCAAAGGTATCCAATGTACAAAGATATGGAAGCAAAACATTACAGTAGGCAGGTTCCCTCAAATCACATAAATTGCAAATATAAAATACACACGTCAATTTCGAAAAAACTCCCATTTAATGCAGAAATGTTTTTACGCCATATTTCACAAAACTGCAATTAAAAACACTTTTTTTGTCTTTTCGAGGTCATATGATGCTATGAGGTCACATGATGCTATGGCTTTGTGCTTGTCAGTAGGAACTGGCTCGCCCATGATGCAGCAGGAGCTACAAGAGTTGTTATTGCATCACATAACTCTTCAAAAGTTGAACAGATCATTGAATCCACAATTCTTCTGTGAAATCGTGAAATTATACGTGGCTGCTCCCACATATAAGGGGCTCGCTTTTCCATTATGGCTCCATAACACGGCTACAAGGCCTTGGATTGGAAATAATGACGGCTAGTGTGGTGGCTACAATAGAAATAAACTTGCTAATGCTTTGAACATCCATCACCATGGTTACTGGGATGTTATCACCAGAGAAGAAGTCGCAGAACATCACTCAGTGGAAACGCAGTCATCTCGCAATTGTGTTTTATCAACATTTTGAAAATATTGCTTAAGTTTTGTGCAAATCTGTGATGGAAACCCACCTACTGTCAAATGTTTGGTATTTCTCTGACATAAATAACTAATCACTGAATCAAATTGTTAAAGCACTAATGAAGATGGTTACAGACAGTGAGACAGCACACATGCATTCACCAGAAGACTGGCATTGTAGGTTTCTAGATTTGTACATTTCATATGGATCATATCAATATTTCTAAAGTAACATCGTATATGAGCTGATCCTTGTCTTGTTTAGGGCGTGAAACCTAGGCAAGACGGCTGCCAAGCTTTTCTAGACCGATGGCACTCAATTTATGGCCTCCAAGCCCAATCTGGCCCCCCATAGGATGCCAGGTGGCCCTGCAACTGTTTTTTAATTCACAATAAAAATAAACTTATTCATGCTGGGAATTATTTTTGCATTTTTAGTATACATAAGGTGTCAGATTGCAGAAAACAGCATCGAAATAGAGCTTGTTGATCAAAAAAAAGTGCCGGCGAAGGATCCCCCACACCCCCTGACAGAGGTCCTAAAATCTGAGAAACGTCCTAAAATAGAAACATCCTAAAATCCTAGAAATGTCCTCAAATCCTAGAAACATGTATGGGGCTACTGCATCTGGCCCCTGGCAAAAGTGGCACCCAGGCGAAATAAGTTGAGTATCTCTGCTCCATCAACAAAAACTGGGTGTCTTTAGTGAGACAGCGGTGGCATTCAAGCAGCGATTGTAGCACCAAAAAGTTTTTAAGCCAGAACATGATGTTTTCTGGACCATGATTTCAGGGCTGTTTCTGGTTAAACAAAAATGATCGCACTCTTTAACGAAAGTTTTATCTCTGTAGGGATCCTTTCCATAATGTAGTCAGACACATAACAATCTGATCCTGTCAGTGACATACAATACAAGTTTATTTTAAACCATCAGGGACCTTTCAACTTCCAATCAATGATGAGATAACAGCTGTATTTGAAAAAAACTTAAACTAAAACTCTGTGTTCATTAAAATCTCTCCATCATCTTGGCAGGAAACGTGGCACAGTGTCAACAGTCAGACAGTAAACAGTGAAGCCTTCCTGCCACCTGGTGCACATGATGACGTCACCCTCACGCTCTGCTCTGCAGGCGCCCCACCTTACAGCCAACACACTGCTCATCATGTGCCACAACTCACGCCTCTATTGGTGCTGACTCTCAAATTCACTGTATATTTTACATTTAAAAAAAACTGCATTTGGATTATTAACATGAAGGGGAGTTACTCTGCAATTACCTAAAAATGTCAAATGTGCAGGTTTTGAATTTAAAGAGGATAAACGATGATATTTGATGATGAATCTTATCAAAGCCACATCAGTGGACCAGAACAGATCTGCTGTTAAACGCAATCCCTTTTCTGTTAAGATCATGCAGCATGTCATTCCTAGCTTTTGGAGCATGAGACTTTAAAATTGATTTACGCTGATTGGTAATCAATTCTTTAACATCTGGATGACATCAGTTTTCCTGTGCCACATTCAGACACATTTCACAAGCTTTTAAACCTCTGAAACCTGAGGAAAGCATGATGAGAAAAATTATATGTATAATAAAAAAAAACTTGTAACTTCTTACTAGCTAATTTTACTTGTTACTTCACCAGTTTTGTTAAACTATTTTTCAGGTAATTTGTTAATTTACTTTTTTACTAATTTCTTGCAAATTTTTGGGTCATTTCTTGTTTCATTTGTCCCTTTTCTACAGAATAATATTATCTTTAAGCACCTTTTTTCAGGTCATTTCCTTGTGTGTTTGTTAACTAATTTCTTTTTCTTTATTTTTTAAAACTAATTTTCAGGTAAAATTCTTGTACTTTTTACAAATTTCTTGCTCATTTTGAGGTCATGTCTTCCTTTATTGCTCATTGCCTTCTTTAAATGCTTTTAAAAGAAATTAAGCCAGTTCTGTCAGGTTTCGATGGTTTAACAATGAACATCTTCAGGATATTTGGCCTCCGTAAACTAATTCAGCATAAATTTAGTTCAAATCGTTTCAATAAACTACATTTTAAGTCTCTGCTGCTAAAAGCGTCATTAAAGAGACCGTCTTTATAAAATCAGCATCTTGCATTGCGTCAAAGTGCACTGAAACTAAAGCAGGCGGATGTATTTAGGCTACTTTAACGATATCTACGTTAAATTGTTTAAAATAGATGTCAAAACAAGGATGTGAAAACAGAGTTCAGTCTTCATACCTTTCAATCGGCTCTTGTTTGGGTTCCCTCTGAGTTTGTGTCCGCCGCATTTAATCTTCCGTAGTGTGCGCCACTAACCTGTTGTTGTCCCTCCTCTGC